>NC_140209.1:47360714-47595714 GCF_951802725.1 Rutilus rutilus | reverse complement strand
TTGAGGAGATTCCCCAGCCAGTTCCATGTTAAGTGCTTTGAGTGCAGAGAAAGTTACTATATAAACTTAACAAATTATTATTATTATTATTATTAGGAGTCATGAACTTATTTTAGTATGTTCCTTAAGTTTCCCTTATAATGTCATTAAAGTTTTTTGCACAAAAAACAAATATATATCTGGAAGAAATTGCAAACGGCCACTGTTATGATTGGCTAACGTCATTGCATAGGAAAAAATGTTGACGCGCCCTCGCTACTGTATGTGAGCAAGTGTTTCAAATGTAATTTGGAGACTAAGCATTATCAAATAATGGTAGTGTACTGTTCCAAATATATGTGTGCTGCTCATGTATCTAAACAACATATTTGTTTGTTCCAATATTAAAAACTGCATCCTGCAGGATTGAAGAGCAGAAATCTTCCTGTAAAAAGGAGAAGAACTGCAAAAACACCCACAGACCAACAGCACAATCTACAGGTCAGAGCCTTTGACCTCAGACTGTAAGCACAGGAAGGCTTGGTATAGTAAAGACTGCAACAACTATATTCAGCTATAAAATAGCTGTTTTAAAATGAATGCTGAGAACCTGATTACATGGTGTATGATGGTTCAAAAGGGGGAATTATACCTTATGATGACTCAAGACAAGAGTGAAAGACACAAGGCATTTCATAAGGAACTGGCCGTCTTACCTGTCGGACGAAGCTGTTGGAGGTTGTGTCTGAGGAGGTGCTGCCATCTGAGCGTTTGAAACGGCTCTTCCTCTTTGCACACTTCCCCTGAAAGAGGGAACATGAGAGAGAGAGAGAGAGAGAGAGAGAGAGAGAGAGAGAGAGAGAGAGAAATGAAAGGAAATTAGAAATAATGGACTCTTTTTTGTATGCATGCCCACTCACACAAACACAAACTGTAGATTCCACATCCTGTCCCTGTGTCCAGATATGATTAAGCATAATTACTTATGTCCTCCAGTGTTCTCTGGGAATCAGTAATCTGATTGGCCTTAACACTAGCCAATGGCCTGGCTGCCCTTGGCAGGGCCCTCTATGTGGCATTCATAGGCGCCAGACTCCGTTGCCATCGAGACCAGAAGGAGGCTATATTGGGTTTTGTGGCACTAAAAGACCCTGATAGATCAGGCAATACTGTGACGTTCAAAACCCACATTAACAGCGATGCACACAAGCTTTCTGACACAAATGCTTGCAAAAACAAAAGCACTTTAACACCAAAGAAAATGACAAATCTAAATTGGAAAGTTATTATATAGGGTTCATACAGGGTTCACACAGTTAACGCTGTCATAATTCCTTCATGGTACAGAACATCTGAAAGTTGCTGTGTTAATATTTTTGTGCTTGAATAAAAATCTTCTCAAATATACAAATATGCGCTCTTTTTGTGGTTTAAGAAATAAAATCTCTGTAGTCAGCTCTATAAGGTAGAGGGGTGTAACAATATATCGCAATACAAAAATGCAACATCGTTGATAGTGACAATATGTATTGTATTGAAAATAAAAATTACTGTGTGAGAAACAATGTTCATGTCAGTACTACATTAAACTACTATATATAATGTTGAATATAATGGACAATAATGCAATGGGGGAATATTTGTGGGTCCTGATAATGCCAAATGTCTTATGTTACCAGTAAAAAGTGGCTTAAAGCAGTAAAAAATAATTCTGTTTTCAAGAATCATGAATATTTTTTATTCTGGTGTCACCATGGTCCTGTGCATTGGGTTACCAGCGCTAAGTCTAAGACCGTTCATTTCCACCCCCAATGTAATACCAAATTCACCATTTTAATCAACAGTACATTTTTTGTTAACCTGGCTTTTACCATTTGTCTTGAAGTATCGGAATAATATTGTATCGTGAATTCAGTATTGTGGTATCAAATCGTGACATGAGGGTATCGTTACACCCCTACTATAAGGTCTTATGCAAACTAGTGCAAAGTCTGACACGTTTGCTCTGTAGTTGATTCTGGGAACAACACTGAAAAAAAAAGCAAGCCTCAACAACAATGGTTTTCAGCATTGGTTACTCTAACTACACAATATTATGATTACAGACACAGACTAATTGCAAGCTTACTGGAAACTTTTACATAAATCAAACCACAATGCCAGATCTTTACCAATACTGGGTAAACATCCAAAGAACTTGCCTCTATCTGTGCAGATGAAATAACATTACATTCATTTAAAGCCAAACAGAAGGACAGAACCCCACTGTCTGCATTGCTGCTGCGCACTATAAAAGGCAAAAAAGCATCATTTAGAACTGCCTTTACAAATTATTGTGGTATATACTAGACACTCTAAAAACTTATTTAGCACCATAAATCATGAATTTCAATATTATTAAAGTCAAAATAAAAATAAACATTTACCCAATGTCTTGGTGTGCATAAATCACCTGCTTTGCTTCACTCAAGCAAAGGAATGATTTTAATTAAGCTAAAATAAAATAAAAAATAAATATTAGATTAAAGACGCCCTGTGGTGAAAATCAAGTTTTGAATGTTGTTTATGTCTATGTGGTATTTTTAATATGCTATAAGACAAACCATGTGCAAATTGACTGTGTTTCTTCACACGTCACTAACTACCTTGTAGTCAAACACGTCAACGTGCCGGTGGGCTTTAGCATATCATTAACTATGACTGCTCTAAAGCAGAGGTGTCTCAAGAGGGGCCATGTTATCCTGGTATATTTTTCTGTTGATATGAAAAATCGGGTACATTTAGCAATATAGCGGGTGAATTATGTATCTGATGTGTATTACGATGTTAAGAGTTTTGTTTATAATATATGTTTATAATAGTTTTAAGGGATAAAATGATTGACTACAGGGAGACTTTAACAACTTAATCTGTCCTGTATGAATAGATTGGATCAAACAAGAATTTCAGTTTTTGTTTCAGTAATTTTAGTAGACATTTTTAAGTTTAAGTTTTACATGTAATATTTATATTTTATTTCATTTCAGTCTTGTTTCAATTATTGTAATAGTTTTAACAATAACAATTCTGAAAATAACCTTATTGCATTTTTGACACCACTTGTACCTTTAAGGCCAATTCACACCGCACAGACAAACGGCAACAAACAACACGTTTGTTGGGTTTTGTCGGATCAGTGTGTTACCCCTGTCGGCGTCTGTTGCCGTTGGTCGGGGTTTGTTTCCACCCGACTGAACATGTTCAATCAGCATTTGTCTGTGTCTGTTGGGGCAGTGTGAACATGACAGTTATTTTTCATTAAATTCTGAAATTCAACTGCCATCTTGTTTGTTGCCGTTTGTCTGTGCGTTGTGAATTAGTAGTGGGAAGTTCGGATCATTTTACTTACTCGGATCTTTCAATCTCGTTCATCAAAGTGAACAAATCTTTTTACGAGTCATTTCGTTCATTTTATTCATTTCAGCAGATTGTATTTAAAATGTTACATGTTAATAGCCAAATTCCCCAAACACATCAAATGTTGATCACATTTAGAATAAGAAAAAAATTTGCAATGCAAGGAAAAGGCCAAATTATGAGAAACAGAAACGATTAGGCTAATTCATTTATCTGGGTCTTCAGACTATGCAGTCTGTTAGTTTACCTCACTTCCCGATCTAAGCCGTTGGTTCATCCCGTGACATCCTCATAAACTGAGCTATGCAGACTGTAGTACCAGATACAGAACTGATTAGTTCATCTTTTGAGTCTTCGGGTTCGAGTTGTTCGTTCATCACGTGCCAGCCACATATGCTGAAGGTATGCAGTCGGTACCGGATACAAAATTGATTAGTTCATCTCTCGGGTTCGAGTCATTCGGTTTTGTATGTAACAGCATGTTGTTATTAGGCTATAGCCTAGGCTATATAGGTATCTATCTTTATCAAAGTAATTTTCCCCATCATAGATAAAAGTTTAAAGCATTACCAACTCTTTAGTACCACATTCATATGGAAAAGTACCATCATGACAGAAATGATAAAAATTATAAATTGTAAGAAATAAAAAAGCTATAATTTTAAGACCAAAAACGCAGCATGTAACTGTTAAAAAAAACTGTCTACGCGCTTGTTTGTAAGAAAGTTTGGGAATTATTAACTATTTCTGTGTCCAGCGCTGTCACATCATGTCACGTGACAAAAGAACGAAAGACTCAGAAGAATCCATAGACAGTATATAAACCAAGCGGCAACCTCCCTGTCTCTCTCTTGAAACCAACATGGAAGTGAATTCAACGGCAATTCATCGACTGGCCACTTGAGGCTGGGTGCAGAAGTGAGTCAAATCTGTATCTCCCCCATGTTAAAACACCCAACTTTACAGCAGAAAAAAACACATTTACAGCCTGGTGCAAAAAGTGGCTTTGGTCTATATAGCTTATTTTTCCCTTCATGACAACTGTGAGGGGGGTGAATTTTTTTATAATTCATCCATTTACATTATATTAAGCCTTAAAGTTCTGCATAATTAAGGGTGTCCACTTTTGAGTGACAGGTGGATTCCTGCTGCTGTGGTCATTAGTCATCATTAGCCGTTTGTCTGCTGTTTGTTAGCCGTCACGTTACCTCAGCTAATTGTCTGACTGTAAAAATAAATAAATTCGGGAGTGACGCGCTACCAAGATGGCGACGGTCGGCCACGCCCACTTTAGGCTTCAAAAATGGTCTTCAGAAACCTACGGGTGACGTCACGGGCACTACGTCCATATTTTTTTACAGTCTATGTTATAAACTGGACACAGCGACCCCATAGGTTTCAACCATAGACTGTAAAAAAAGATGGGCGACGCCCCTTCGCTCTCTTCCATTGGTGAGAACTGAAGCCGCCAGTCTCCCGATATGGTGCTGACATCTTGGAACTTGAGTCTGCGCAGTAGCGATCTCGGGACCAGACCTGCGCAGTAGTGAGCAGGAAGTAAAGCCGCGAAATCAACGCTCCGCCCTCACTCTCGCAGAATGCACTCTCCCTGAGTTCACTTTTTAAAAAATGTATTGCAGTACAACAAGAGGCTTGTTAAAATAAAGTAAATACAATCTCATCAGTCCTCCGAAGATCCCGAAAAAAATGTCCGTTGGTGCTTCAGTGACTACTTCGCTCAGAGAACCTGTCAATCACAGCTGTCAATCATGACGTTACACCACCGTTTTTATAGCATCATGTAACTAACTAAAAACCAACTTATTTTTGAAACAGACACTTGAACTTACATCAGCGTGATAAAAAAGAGAGCAAATGAAAGAAACCATCTTTGGAAAAAAGATATTTGAAGTGTAATTTAATTGTTTAGTTGGTCTCACGTCCCATTGAATAACACGGGGAGGCGGGGCTTATGACCTATACTAGGACCAGTCACCGGGGGGCGATCGAGAAGTTTTGGCTTCACTTTTCAGGGCTTGTGCGGCACGCTTGGTTTCAACAGAGAAAAGTGAAGCAAATTAGAAGCACTCACTTCCTGATGGCTGAGCGTACTGTGCAGACTCAAACTGAGCTTGACGACGTAGATGTGACGCGAGCAACCTGTCTGACAGTTGTAAGTCTTCTAGTAGCTGTGCCAAGCGAAATCTGAATCATTCCCTTCCAAATCTTGCAGAGACAAAGAGCGTGAGTAGGAGCTGTCCATGAGCTAGGAGCAGGAGCAACTTTATGACTCTCTATGGGCTTCTCCCTTGACTTTATCGGACTTTATGCCTCCACGTCCCCCCGATTGACTGCGAGCTTCTCCTCCTGTCTATACGGTAATTTCCAGAGAGTCGCGTGGTTATGACGCAATCGTTAGTCTATTTTTACAAAAACCGCTTCTATGGGGCCATAACGTAAGATACAAGGTAATGGAGCCTTTTATACATTGTCGTGTTTCTTTAGAAATAAACAATGGACAAATGGAGTCTTTAAACGCCTCAGATGTAAAGTTATTCGCTGTCAAAGTGACGCCAAAATGAATGGGAGTCAATGGAATGCTAACAGCAGGTGATGGCTTGTTAGACAATGGTGGCCCCCGGGGGTGGTACGCTATCCGAGAGCTCGATTACCCCCCTGGAAGAATCAGACCCGAGGACAGACAGCATGGGCTCTATGGGACTGACAGGAAGAACGAAAGACTCGGACCCGAACCCGAAGACTCGAGATATGAACTAATCAATTCTGTTTCCAGTATACAGAACCTATAGGATGTTGCGCATGCGCGGTCAACACAAAATGAACGAATCACTCTCTGAGACAACTCGGTAGTCCCGAGTCATATTAAAGATTCGTTCAAAATGAACATCACTAGAATTGGGCTTAACAATCACTGTATCCAAAGACCAAGCAGGATATCAGAGAGCAATGCAGTACACACTACACAATACACATAAAATATTTTATTCCAACAACCATCTTTACAGACCATAAACTGTTTAATGTGGAAGGTTTGTGAGAGGCAGGAAATGCTCATATACAGCAAAACCAGATCTGAGAAAGGCCAGCAAAATGTCAAGGGAGGGAGGAGGGATGTATTGCTATGGTGATGAGAGGTTTCCTGTTGACAAACAGCCTCTGAGGCTAATTGGGTAATTAAGGGAGAAAAGCTGTGCCACGGGGGCAGGGGAAATGATTTTTGAGTTACACACTGTCACCACTAGTTTATCACAGAAAACAAAGAGAAGAGAAGAGAAGAGAAGAGAAGGCTTAATAAAGTTTACATTTAATGTCCTCAAATGACCATGTGTGGCTAATGATATTAATATCTACATTAAATTCTGACAAATGGTCCTATGCTTAACAAAACTAGTAAATACACTTTTTCTGTACTCAACCACCTTGTTCACACACATTCACTCGCTTCTCTACACTCCGCCTCCTCACAGCTATGTATAGACATGATTCAGATAGAGCACCTCTCCACAGCACAGGTCACACACATTCACGCTATTGCATTATATAAAGACCATTATATAAACACAGCCCTAACAATCAGAAACACTACTGAAACATCCATCCACACACCAAACTAATAAGCCGTGCTGAACATGATGATGACGACGAGTGGCCTTTATGGAACAGGTGCACGTTCATACATCAACCATCCTCTGAAATAAACCACTAAACAGAGAAAAGAGCAGAGCCAGTGAGAGGAGAGGTGAGAAATGTATTAAAAAAAAAACTGAAGTTAAACTGTCTTGTCTCCTCACAAATAGAAAGTGACAAACCTAAAATTTAGACAGAAAAAGAGAGAAGAAAGAAGAGAGTGATCGGGTAGCTGTTTGTTCAGCTTTTACAAGGTCATGTTATCACCAGGGTGGGCAATTACATTTTGGGCAGATTTTGGTACTTTTTTTGGCAGTAGATGGTAAGTTTGCACACTTGCTGAAGTAAGAGGTCAGAGCAAAGAAAACACGATTAAGTGGACCAAGACTCCATCACAAGTGGGCCAAAAGCCACTTTTAAAAACAAAATAAAAAGTAGATTATCTTTTAATTCCTTTTCAAGGTTTACTTAGAAAAACAAACACTGCCATCACAGTTAGGATAGATAGATAGATAGATAGATAGATAGATAGATAGATAGATAGATAGATAGATAGATAGATAGATAGATAGATAGATAGATAGATAAAATATCAATATAATAAGCCAGTGGTGGTCCGGTGTGGGCGTGGTTTGGGGTAAGAAAAACCCCCATGGTCAAAGCGCTATGTGATGACATCACATACTTTATAGCATCTGACATCATCTTTCCAGCACTCACAGTGTGTCAGACACCTCTTTTAATTAACTTTAACTGAACGGCTCATGAGACGAGCCTTTAACTAGTACCAGATGTAGCCTATACGTTTTAACTGAACAAAAAAGCGATCTCTTGTTAAATTAACAGTGATGGTTCGTAACTTATCAACAGAATAGACTATCATAAAAAATGCAAGACTCTAGTAGGCCAGCTGTCTAGAGAGACAGAGTGAACAGGGACTAGGTGATGAAATAATGTTTTCCCATTAATTACCGGAGAAAATGCTTCTTTTTTTTCTAAACAAATGTCAATATTCAAAACAACGTAGCTCACACATAAACAACTTTCTGTGTCTTTCCTCGCAGAATCACTTCTAAAAGACATTGTGCCGAGCGCGAGCGCAAAGATGCCGCCTTGTTGCCAAGTAACCACAATCTGAGATACGGTTTATAACGACTCATCTTCGCCATAAACAAAATCTGTGTTTTCACTCAGCCATTCTTAGATAGCGGGCAGCAGATTGTATTTTGTCTTTCGTTGCTTGCACTTGCGTATAAGCTGAGCAGTGTCTCTCTCTCTCTCTCTTACCTGAGCGTGAGAGCCGTGGTGGTCGAACATGTCCATCTGGATTTCCTGGGTTGAGGTGGAAGGCGTCCTGGACATAATACCCTCCTGTACCATTGATTTAAACTTTAAATTCGGTGTTAATGTTTCATTTAGATCCTGCTTTCAGTTTATTATGCATTGTAAAATAATTAAAGATAAAATAAAGCAGACGAAGGTGGTTTTCCTCTTTCCTGTGTCTTACAGATGGCTTGCCACTGCGCTGTTGCGCCCCCAGCCCTGGTGGCGTTGAGCAGAAACCCTCTCCCTTCCCTTTGCAAATACAACGAGCTCAGTCTCCAGCTGTTCAGCGGAGGAACCAAGCCCCGCCCTCCTTCCTCATCAACCAGTCAGGTAGGAACAGGGCGTGGCTGGTTGACTATCCTCGCACTGATTGGCTGATCGAATGAATATTATTATGAGATGGATGACGCCTGTTGTTCTGCTCCTCACGCTACTGCTCCAAATGAACGCGAGATGACCACACCCATTGATTCTATATAAACCACAATTATGCCTTTTTTTTTTTACTACTACTATAATGGCTCATAGGATCCGAGTCATTTTAGCAAACAGGAATGCAGTTTTTCAGTTACCCAATCTTGTAAAAATTATTCATAATCTATTTTATTGTCAGAGATGAAGATTGTTAACAAAATAATACAGTAAATATAAAAATAGCAACAACAACAAAAAAGTCCACAAGCTGCGCGTCGTTCCTATCTGATTGATGAGGAAGGATCAGTCGAATGAATAACTGAACGCCTCATTCATTAAGACAGTGACTTGCCGCCAACTACTGGCGGTTTTAGTTCCATATTTAGTGTATCATTTTATTGTTCAATTCATCATGTGACCCCTGAGCTGCAGTAAACAGTCTGTAAATATACATAAATGCCACTTCAGATGCAGCTTCGGAAAATGAAATGTTATATGGCCACATTGTAGCCTTACAAGTTTGTGTAATAAATTCTATGTTGAATCAAAATATTTCTTTCTAAAGCAATTTTTATCATGTCTATTCAATGTGTTTCTCATCTTACAGAATAATGACTTTAAAAGACCTTTTGGGGGGTAATTACATTTTTTGTCAGATTAATTTAAGCTTGTCATTTTGGGGTTTGTCATTGTAATCATCCAAACAGTAACTAGTTTTGCTACCTAAAAAGTTCACCCAGGGAATTTAAGCAAGTAAATTTAAAGTAAATTTAAAATGGAACTAATGAAATGATCTACAGCACATACTTACATTAATGTTTGTTACCTCAAACGATAAAAAAAAGAGTAAATAAATATGACTCCCAAAGTCACCAGAATTTAATGGTTTGGTGCTATTTTGTCAAAAATCTCTTCACAGGCGTTACATGCCCCCACTAAATTTTTAAGTACTTTGGTAACATTTGGGGTGTCGTACTAATACGGAACGTTGCATTTTTTACTGCACCAACACACTAACCAACTATTTTTTCACTACGACATTAGGCTACTAAAGAAACCCCAGGTTCTCATCTCTCAGCAGGTGAAACACTGCCCCCGTGTGGCCATTTTATTAAACAGCAGTTCAAAGCTAGCCTACAAATACGACTGCCTACACCCCCCAGTACTTTGTGGACCGTACCATTCCGATTGTCGAGGTAGGCATATCATGCTTTAAATATATATTATAGCTCGTACGTGATTAAGTTATAATATAATTGTTTAAAGCGCTGAATGTGCATCGAATAATTACATTAAATGCCTTAAAAAATTGTAATCTAAATTACCTCTGTAATAATCCTACTAAATAATAATGTTAAAAAAGTATTAAAATAATTTTAGAATGTGCAGAGAAACAGAAAGGCAGGGAATATTTAGTAGGTTTTTTAAAAGGAACTGGATTGGACAAGAGAATATAGTGTAAAGGGAATTTAGTACAGTAGGTGGCAGTAATGCTACAAATTGGAAGCAAGTTGTCGTAAAACCCCAAAGAAGAAAAGCAATCTCCCTCATTCTCGGTGGCATTCGACTTCCGCTGACTAGCAGCCATGAGGTACGTCTTAAATCGTGATTTACTCTGTTTTATTTATCTCATTTATATATCTAATTCGGATTATTTATTTATATATATTAAGATATACACTGCTTGCTGTTTTTAAAACAGATAATTAGACGATGTAATGTTGCTAAATGTGTATAGTCGCCATGTTCTGTCTTCAGACTGGCAAACGTGGTAACGCAACGCTTAGAAGCTGTAGTAAGTTAACACGTTTAATTTACAATTTAATTTAAATTCACTGTACGCAGTAAAACGTTTGGCAAACGTAGTTTATCTTTTTTATTATTTCGTTTTAGTTTTTTTTTTTCGGAGATTAAGTGCTGAATGCGGCCTGCTTATCAGACATGTTCATACATGCCCCATATATAGATTAGGGTTAACTTACTTTGACGTTCTTCTTGTACTAAAAGCAAGGACAGTTAGAAATAAACACTTTTTAAAAATATTTTGATAGATTTTATATATATATATATATATATATATATATATGAGAATTACAATTATTATGTACTTGTGTGAACCTAAAACTGCATCAAGACACCGGGTTAGGGAGCATATTTTGCTGTAGTCCATGGCTGAATATTAATTCAAATGATCCAATTAAGTTAATGAAATTGTATAGCTTTGTACTAAATGTCAAGAATTTATGGGAGTGATCTAAACCAGTCCTTTTTTCCTCCAGCATGCTTAGGCTTCAGAAGAGGTTGGCGTCCAGCGTTTTGCGCTGTGGCAAGAAGAAGGTGTGGCTGGACCCAAATGAAACCAATGAAATTGCCAATGCCAATTCCCGTAAGCAGTTCAGACCTCCTTGAATACTTTTCTCTGCATTGGTGCAATGAATTAATCATCTGCCTTTCTACCTTTACTTAGGGCAGCAGATTCGTAAGTTGGTGAAGGATGGTTTGATCATCAAGAAGCCTGTAACGGTGCACTCTCGTGCCCGATGCCGCAAGAATACGCTGGCACGACGCAAGGGCCGTCACATGGGTGTTGGTGTGTACCAGTTTAATGACATTTGGTTATAATTTGCACCGTTTAGACTGAATCCAAAGAAGTTGCTGTTATCATGGCAACGGGAATTGGCAGTTTAGCAGTCTTGTGGGGCTTCCAATTATTTCTTTTTGCAATTTTCAGTTTATGCATCACAATTTTTGTGCTATGAACACATTGTGTTCTATTGTATCGAGAAACTATTGGTATATAATAATTCTGTAATCCAGGGCACTATATGTAGGCAGTTGTAGTTGAGCTCTTTTCTGGGTGTGTTGTGATTGGTTATGTTTGCATGCAGGTAAGAGAAAGGGTACAGCAAATGCACGTATGCCAGAGAAGCTGTGCTGGATGAGACGGATGCGTATTCTGCGACGCCTTCTGCGACGTTACCGTGAGGCTAAGAAGATCGACAGGCATATGTGAGTCCATGTTAAAGAGAGATTCATTTCAATTGCTTGCGAATTGATTTTACACAGAAGTTTGTTCTTTTATTTAGTTTAATGCAATGACGCTCGACCATATTGCAGCGTTTTAGGACTGCTATTGTGAACATTGCAGATTTGGCAAGATCCATTCTCCTTCAGAAAAGTTTGGTGAACGTACAGTCTGAGTTTTGGATACAAAAATGAATGTTTAATGTTTCTGTGTCTCCCCTTCAGGTACCACAGTTTGTATCTGAGGGCAAAGGGTAACGTGTTCAAGAACAAACGCATCTTGATGGAGCACATACACAAGCTCAAAGCAGACAAGGCCCGCAAGAAGCTCTTGTCGTAAGTGTGCAAACCACAATAACACAACAACAATGATGCTCCGCATCATTACACCTCTCAGTTGCTGTCAACTATCAGATAAATCTTTTTCTGAATTGAGATGAAAATACCTGAAATATTCCTTGGCAGTTTTAAATATGATTAAACATGGTCTTACTCTGCTGTAAAGGACAGTGCTAATCTGTGTCGTCTTTTACCTTGCAGTGATCAAGCGGAGGCTCGTCGCTCAAAGACCCGGGAGGCACGGAAGCGCCGCGAAGAAAGACTGCAGGCTAAGAAAGAGGAGATCATGAAAACTCTTTCCAAAGAGGACGAGTCCAAGAAATAAGTTTCTTATTGCCATGCCCCAAATGTTCTTCAACTGTGATTTAAAATAAATACAGTTTGTTACAGCTCTTTGGTCTCCAGAGTGTGTGTGTGTATGAATGCATATGCATGCTGAGGGATAATTTGAGCTCTACACAAGTTTATCTAAACATAGGATAAAAAGAGCACTCTTACAACACTGTAAAAGCAACTATTTTGAAGTGCTAAATGATCACAATAATTATTTAACCACATTTCTCACAGCTCAATCAGAATTCAACTGATTTTTGGGGAATAATTAAATTTAACAATTGCAAACAACCAGTGTAAGAAATGACTCCGCGTTCGTCTGAAGCTCTGAATGTCAACAGAATGGCATTAGTCATTTAAGAGAAGGTAATTTCTTTTGATAAAAACAGGAGGTCATTGTGATTACAAAGAATTACAGAACTAAAACAACTGTCAAAACGTAAGAATTGAATTGCCCCTTGGTATGAGTCAAGGGGGTTTGAGCTGCAAAATAGTAATGCAAGCACAAGGAAACCAGTATACTGTTGCTTCATGGTGTTTTATGTAGTTTACAGCATCCTGCTCAGTCCCCTCTATCTTCCTGTGAGCTCTAGGGAACCTCTGTTAGTCTTTGGTGTTTAGCTCTCGTCCTGCAGCAAGAGCCGTTCATGATTGATGATTCTGTGGACAGTTAGATTTGGGTAAGGTAAAATGCATTCAATAAATGTCTCCTGTTGATTGTTGATGTCAGTGCTGTATGACATTAAAACAATCTGGTAAACATCAGTAAGCAGATTGATGAAGACAACTTGCCAAATACACATTACACAGAATGTCAGTATAATGAATAATGCAATCACCAGGCACAGATTGTCCATCTGTCTTCATTGCCTGAGATCTATGTGACCAAAGATGCAAATGAAAAAGATAAAAACGGATCAAGCCATCTTAAGCACTGTACAGTAAAAAACTGAAATGTTTTGCTCAGTAATATTGAAAGACTTAATTGGTTCTAAATAAAAGTTTAAGGGTAAAGTGGCCACATCATATCATATATATATATATATATATATAAAATATTGCATGTGCTATGTCAGATCTTCAAATTATTATATCAACCACCAGTGCTAAAAAAATAAATAACTGCATGCAGAGCTGATCAGTACCTGAGGGTGAGCTGCAACATATGAGAGAGTTAGCAAAGGCTTTTCAGTGTAATAAATGTATTCGGATGTAAAATAAAACTGCACTCACATAACCGTCAAAGTCATTGTAGCACTTGCGCTCCTAAACAACTTCACATGTGATCTTGGTGATCCTCAGGGACAGGCATACAAAGGGGCTGTTCAGAATATCCTGAATTATTCATGCATTTATTTTCAGATTTGTGGGTTAATACTTGTTTTGAGCTGAGCCCTTTCCATGTTATTTTTGGATCAGTACCAGGGCAATGCTTTGAAAGGCTGGAGTTTAAAAAAGTCTAATCTCTGGATACAAGGACCTTGGAGTAAACGCTTGGAGTTAGATCCACATTTTCTAGAGAAAATAAAGACTGAAGAAGGTTTTTTCAGAAGATTCAATTATGTACACACTAAAAAAAAAAAAAAAAAAAACATTAAAATTAAATTTGAGTCATTAAATTAGAAAATAATTTAAATATTAAAAAGTTATAATAATAAAAACAACATTATATAATAATACAATAAACTGAAATATACTGTAAATACCTAACAGTTTATTGCACTTGTCACTTACTTTTTTAATGATGAAATAATGCAGTCAAGTCAAATTAAATAATTAATTAAATCATTACAAAAAAATAATATTGTGCTATTGTCAGTGCGATATCCAAAACTATGCATTATTGAGCAATACCATATATACAGTGCTATGCATAAGTTTAGACACCCATGCTTAAGTTGACTAAAAAGAGGAATAAAAAATCATCTTTTGGAAATTGAACTTAATGCCTTAATTAAAAAAATTAGGAAAAATCCAACCTTTAAGGACACCAATTTTCTTTGTGAATGAATAATGTATCGTAAATAAATAAATGTTCTTCCTTAAAATACAGGGTGCATACGTCTGGACACCCCTATGTTAAATTCCCATAGAGGCAGGCAGATTTTTATTTTTAAAGGCCAGTTACTTCATGGATCCAGGATACTATGCATCCTGATAAAGTTCCCTTGGCCTTTGGAATTAAAATAGCCCCACATCGTCACATAGCCTTCACCATACCTAGAGATTGGGATGGTTTTATTTCAGTTAGCCTAATAGCTAGTTTGATTTGCATTGAGAGATGATCTTATGGAAAGTACTCCATGCCAATCTCTAGGTATCTCCATGCCAATCTCCATGCCAACCAGGATGCATAGTACCCTGGATCCATGAAGTAACTGGCCTTTAAAAATAAAAATCTGCCTGCCTCTATGGGAATTTAACATAGGGGTGTCCAGACTTATGCACCCTGTATTTTAAGGAAGAACATTTATTTATTTACGATACATTATTCATTCACAAAGAAAACTGGTGTCCTTAAAGGTTGGATTTTTCCTAATTTTTTTAATTAAGGCATTAAGTTCAATTTCCAAAAGATGATTTTTTATTCCTCTTTTTAGTCAACTTTAGCATGGGTGTCTAAACTTATGCATAGCACTGTATCATACAGAACACAAACCAGGACCAGACACCACTGCTGCTGAACAGACAGCAACTTCCTGTAATGATTTGTAAGAACAGTGTTGGTACGAACTGATTCAAAAGTTGAAAAATGTCTGCATATGTAGTCTACTCACCATTTCATTTTTTTTGTTTGTTGATCTCAATCTCTCCATGTGCCATTAAAGTTAGATCTACTAGAGTGCCATGTGTTCTTCTATTTTTAAAGAAACAGCTTTAGAAACTGGTTCCTTATAATATACAGGTTTGTGAGATCATGTTCTGTGAGAAGAAAAACACTTGAATGCCATTACGGAACAACATAAACACTGAAAACTATCAACATACCTTCTAAACCAACAATCTCAGCTTGTCTCTTGAACTTCATCAAAGTTAGGGTAACACTTTACAACAAGGTTTCATTAGTTAACATTAGTTAACAAGTTAACATGAATAATAGCCTAATGAATAATAGCCTGATGAACCACACTTCTGCAGCATTTATTAATCTTTGGTAATGTTCATTTCAACATTTACTAATACATTATTCAAATCAAAAGTAGTATTTGTTAACATTAGTTAATGCACATTAGTTAATGTTAGTTGATACATGAACTAATGTTAGCCTAATGTTAACAAATGAAACCTTATTGTAAAGTGTTACCAAAATGAGATTGACCTGGGACTGCATAGTATTGTGTGTGATTGTGAATCTCTCAACTACAATGACACAGGTTAGGGTTAGTGTTAGAGTTACTTTAAGTATTTCAATAGCTAACACATAATTCACATGACACGTGGTTCCACTGTGAATCAGTCAAATGTACAAATGTAAGAGCACATAATATAATATAAACACAGTGCCATCTACTGGACTCATGTCAGTATTACCCGCATCTGGAATCATGGGAGTGGACGATGGGTCAAAACTTTAGTGCTTCAAGATGGAGGCACCTTTCATCTATTAATTATGTGCCTTAAGTTTATTGGTAACTCCTTAAAATAAAGTGTTGTAGGTTAAAGTGCCCCTGTAGTTAATCATTTTATCCCTTAAAATTAATATTTGATTACCAAAATGACATATTTAAGCATTTATTCCTAGAATTAATTTTCTTCATGCCTTAGAATAGCTTGAACGTGACTCCTCACCCTTGCCTCATTTAGTATACGCGGTTCTATTAATATGCAAATTTGCCCCGCTTCCACTCACTCACACTAGCTCAGAGTTTCACTTGATGATCACACGTTGACGTGATTAGTTACAAAGTAGCTTGAGACGTCATAAACACCAAACATGGTATATCCTCTCTGGCTGGTGTTATGTCTGCCATTGTGAATTAGGCCTATTTTTTCACGCACCTCTAAAATTTTTTATTTGTCCCCATGATTCAGCTGGATAAATGCTTTTTTATTCTTGCGACCCTAAAGCAAAGACAGAAGACTGCGGAGTCACTAAAGGGACATAGTGATGGAAAAAAGATAAGATGGGAGAGAAAAAAAAAAAAAAGTCAATGATTTCGCGTTCTCTCGCACTTGTTTTGCGTTCCCCTGAGAAACACTGCCATAAACACATTGGTAATTTATTTAACTATAAGTGATCTAGGAGCTTTACAGCTTTTTTACAGCGGATGCCATTGAAAACACGGTAAGTCTTTCTCTGAATAATACTTGATCCAATACACGTGTAGAACAAGCAAAACCAGCCATGTCTCATGCATGGTCATTTTTAAAAAAAGCAAAGACTAGTATTATAAGATTTTTAACTTGAGAACGAATTAAAAAAACTAAAAAAATTGCATTTTTTATTTTGTGTTGATCTCAATCTCCCCACGGAACTTGCTACAGTTCAGTGTGCAGAACTATATAGGCACATGTTTTTAAAGGATGAGCTTCAGAGACCAGTTAATAAATAACTTGGCTTGTGTGCATTTATATCTGGTGCATAACACAATAAATCAACAATGTTGTTAATTAGAAACATACCTTTGTACTAAATGCCTTAAATGGATATTCACCCAAAAATGAAAATTCTGTTATTATTTACTCGCCCTCTTGTCCTTCCAAACCTGTAAGACTTTCATCCATCTTCGGAACACAAATTAAGATCTTTTTGATTATATCTGAGAAATTTCTGTCCCTCCATTGACAGCCATATGCAACTGACACTTTGATGCTTCAAAAAGTTCATAAAGAGATTGTAAAACTAATCCATACGAATCAAGCAGTTTAGTCCACATTTTCTGAAGAGACTTGATTGCTTTATATGATGAACAGATTTAATTTAGGCTATTATAGAACTTTAAATGGACACATTTGGATTTTACGTTTTAAATGAGCAAAACTTTCTCTAAAACCTCAAGAGATCTTCAAAGATGACTGCCTGGACTTGATTCATATTGGAAAGTGCAGTCCATATGAGCTTCTTGGAATATAATTAAAGAATGTGGAATAGAATGTAATAAACATAATATTTGTCATGCGATATTTGACATGCTGACAATTGCTGATTTTTTCCCCATTGATCTCCCTGAGCAGAGTAAACTAAAACTTAGTGTAGTGAAGTTTGAACACAAGTCAATAGGCCGGTTGTGGCATAAATTGGCACTGAATATGGACACATCGTCAGGGTTATGTTAAGTTTCATTGTGTTTTTGTTCATGTGTCTGTTTATTGTGTATACTGTTGTGTTTAGCCTTCTTCATTGGTTTCCTTAGTTACTGATTATTGTCACAGTCTGTGTCTCGTTTAGTTCCCTTGTTAACTCCTGTGTATTTATACTCCTGGTTCTGTTTAGTTCAATGTTGGTTGTCATCTTTGTTTGAAGTATGGTTAGCATTTGTTTTTCTCCTATATTCTCTTGTGTCTATTCTCTCAGTGTACATTAAATATAATAATGTGTGTCTTGCGTCTGCTGCACCTCCATTCTGGTGACACACGCTACTAAATATTTGAGCCTTTAAGCTTAAATCAATGTATAAACTAAACATTTAGGAAAGCCTCAGACAGGAGTAATGTTTGGAATTCAAATACAGACGGATTCAATTATAGAAATGTTGACATTTATTGTCACGGGATGGATGAATGTGAGACGAGGATTCAAAAGCAGAGGAAATTTATTAACCGGCAGACAAGGTACAAACTCAAAAGCTCAGATTGCAAAACGGGAAGGAAACACCAGGAACAAGCAACTAGGACAAACAAACCAGCACAGGACTACAAACACAGGGAGGCTAAATAGGGGAACAAACAAAGGAGGGTAACGAGAAGGACAGGTGGGACAAATTAACCAATAATCGGATAACAAGATGGGAGGGGCTAGACAATAGACAGGAGAGCAGAACAAGGGTGACAGAACTGTGACATTTATAAGCTACTTGGTTACATTTTAGGAGAAAGTACATTATGTGAATAACTTGATGTGATGTTGTGTGCATCACTACACAAGTTGGAAAAATGAAAATAATAATAATAATAATAATTAAAAACTTTAAACTCTATTGTTTGCTGTTCCAGTAGTATATCAATATGTATCACTCCTTATTTATTTTAGATCCTATTTATTTATTTATCTAATGTGAACTGTACATCCAATTTACGGTAAGAAAGAGGTTTTACAACTTCATTGCGGTAAACCCGAAAATACTTAGAGCTTTTCAGCACAAATAATAGAAGTTTTAACAGAAGAATTAATGTAAGTGTTTTTATAAAATCTTTTTTTTTAGATTAATGTAAGATTGTTGATTGTTTTTATAAAATAAAATAAGTCAGCCTTATTCACTTCCATTGTAAGTGCCACATAACAAGCATTTTCGCTTATGTTTAAAGAAAAAAAGTTGTTTTTTCTGATTTCATAAATGCTGTAAATTAAGGTTTAAATGTACTGAAACCTAAAATATTTCTAACAAAAAAAAAAAAAGAACAAAAAAAGAAGACATTTGTGAAACAATTGTTAGGAATGTAGAGTGTAAACACAACCATTGAATAAATATGAAGAAGTTCAGTTAATTTGATAGAAAATCAAATCTTTTCACCCACGGCAGACAAAGGCAGTAACATTTCACCACATTAAAAATAATGAGTGTCTCACACCATATTGCTGTTCAGTTCTCCAAATTATTCTCGGATTGTCCATGATCTTGTGCTTCCTCTTTTACTGTTGTCACCAAAAAACACAAATATTGTTGCTGGAGAAATGCAACAGGACTCACAACCCACACTAAACATGTAACACAGTGTCATTGATGTTTACTGGAAGAGTCATATTTGTCTGACCAAGGTAATTTCTACTGACACACAGGATAACTGATGCTGATCAAGTCCATAACAGTCATTGTGAAGGTGCTTCTTACAGTGATGTGACCATCAGATGTTCTGTGTTTAATTTAGTGTTGTTTATAGAGGCCAGTGAACATCAGACAAAGACCTCAATCTCTCCCCCCCCCCCCCCCCCCCCCCCCCGCCCCCCATTATTTTTTTCCTCATTATTGTACACACAGCACCCCATATTGACAGAAAAACACAGAATTGTTGACATTTTTGCACATTTATTAAAAAAGAAAAACTGAAATATTACATAGTCCTAAGTATTCAGACCCTTTGCTCAGTATTTAGTAGAAGGACCCTTTTGATCTAATACAGCCATGAGTCTTTTTGGGAAAGATGCAACAAGTTTTTCACACCTGGATTTGGGTATCCTCTGCCATTCCTCCTTGCAGATCCTCTCCAGTTCTGTCAGGTTGGATGGTAAACGTTGGTGGACAGCCATTTTCAGGTCTCTCCAGAGATGCTCAATTGGGTTTAAGTCAGGGCTCTGGCTGGGCCATTCGAGAACAGTCACGGAGTTGTTGTGAAGCCACTCCTTCGTTATTTTAGCTGTGTGCTTAGGGTCATTGTCTTGTCGGAAGGTGAACCTTCGGCCCAGTCTGAGGTCCAGAGCACTCTGGAGAAGGTTTTCGTCCAGGATATCCCTGTACTTGGCCGCATTCATCTTTCCCTCGATTGCAACCAGTCGTCCTGTCCCTGCAGCTGAAAAACACCCCCACAGCATGATGCTGCCACCACCATGCTTCACTGTTGAGACTGTATTGGACAGGTGATGAGCAGTGCCTGGTTTTCTCCACACATACCGCTTAGAATTAAGGCCAAAAAGTTCTATCTTGGTCTCATCAGACCAGAGAATCTTATTTATCACCATCTTGGAGTCCTTCAGGTGTGCTTTCATGTGTCTTGCACTGAGGAGAGGCTTCCGTCGGGCCACTCTGCCATAAAGCCCCGACTGGTGGATGGCTGCAGTGATGGTTGACTTACTACAACTTTCTCCCATCTCCCGACTGCATCTCTGGAGCTCAGCCACAGTGATCTTTGGGTTCTTCTTTACCTCTCTCACCAAGGCTCTTCTCCCCCGATAGCTCAGTTTGGCCGGACGGCCAGCTCTAGGAAGGGTTCTGGTCGTCCCAAACGTCTTCCATTTAAGGATTATGGAGGCCACTGTGCTCTTAGGAACCTTAAGTGCAGCAGAAATTTTTTTGTAACCTTGGCCAGATCTGTGCCTTGCCACAATTCTGTCTCTGAGCTCTTCAGGCAGTTCCTTTGACCTCATGATTCTCATTTGCTCTGACATGCACTGTGAACTGTAAGGTCTTATATAGACAGGTGTGTGGCTTGCCTAATCAAGTCCAATCAGTATAATCAAACACAGCTGGACTCAAATGAAGGTGTAGAACCATCTCAAGGATGATCAGAAGAAATGGACAGCACCTGAGTTAAATATATGAGTGTCACAGCAAAGGGTCTGAATACTTAGGACCATGTGATATTTCAGTTTTTCTTTTTTAATAAATGTGCAAAAATGTCAACAATTCTGTGTTTTTCTGGCAATATGGGGTGCTGTGTGTACAATAATGAGGGAAAAAAAATAACTTAAATGATTTTAGCAAATGGCTGCAATATAACAAAGAGTGAAAAATTGAAGGGGGTCTGAATACTTTCCGTACCCACTGTATTAAACATTTTCAGAGAGTTAGCAAAGGCTTTTCAGTGTAATAAATGGATTTGGATGTAAAATAAAACTGCACTCACAGTAAACCGCCAAAGTCATTGTAGCACTTGCGCTCCTAAACAACTTCACATGTGATCTCTGCTTGGTGATCCTCAGGGACAGGCGTATAAAGTAGCTATTCAGTGTATATCAAATATGTATTTATTTTAATGAGGTATCTGAAAGGTAAATGCTGCTTTGAACTGAACCCCTTCCAGGTTGCTTTTGGATCACTACAGAGACAGTTATAAGTTATAAAAGTCCAGCTTCAAGGACCTCAGTGTTTAGATTGATGTTCACTTTTGCTTAAGTAGAGCAGACTGTTATTTATCTGAATGCAGACACCCATTTCATGCAACATTGAAGAGTCAAAAATGTCAACAGCAATTCTATGTTCTAAATGCCCATAAACACACAGGGCTCCAGACAAATAAAATGCTTGAAAATGCAACAAAAATTAAAATGTACAATAGTAATTTAAAGTCTAGCCAGGAAAACATTGTGTGCATTCATATGCAGTTATATATAATTGAAACGTGCACAGATGTCAGTCAAAGATTTATGAAAAAGAATAAAGTCATTCGGTTTCAATCTTAAACAGTAAACAAATAAATGTAAATATGTGTAAAAAATGATGTTGAATGATGTTAATACTATTTGAAATGTTGCATTACTTGAAATAAGTATGTACAATAAACAATAAAAAGTGTTATTTTGTGGCGATTTGTAGTCAATACATGGAAGCCATGTTGCAGATTTTATATCAGACTCATCTGAATATGCAATAACAGTTTACATAATCAGTAAAATGCTGCTTTAAGTCAAACATATGTGCCAGTAATATAAGACACTTTAACTAATATCTTGCAGCAGCAGTGATGAGGTTCTTTTCCAGATGGGGTTCAAAGTCATGATGAAATTGAAATGATTACTTTGTGAATCATGGTTTCTTATTGAACGACTGCTTGATCTCATCGACTGGAGCGATACGCCCATTATTTGATCCAATCCACATGTAGTACAAAAAGCAAAACTCTCATGGTGAACAGCCAGTAACTTCATCCTGTGATTTTTAAAAGAACAGTATTATGGGATTTTGTATATTCTATTGTTATTATAGGAATTCAAAGGAATTCGAAACTTACCTTTTTTGTGTTGATCTTGATCTACCTTTTTGAAATCTGGATATTTCACTTTAAGGCGATTCTTGATGTTATTTTACAGTTCACTGACTGTGTACTCATGTCTTTTAAAAAAAAAGAAGATTGTCAGAGACCATTTAATAAATAACTGGGCTTGTGGGTTTATGTTTTGTATTGTATTGTGCATATCACAATAAATCAAGTGCGTTATAAGTTACAAAGAAATCTTTCTGCTAAATGCCTTAAATTCAATTTACTTCACATCATCATATTTCTTTCCCTTTTAAATCCAGCAAAACTTTCTCTAAAAAACCTCTAAAATATCCTCAGAGATATGAGTGACCCAGACCTGATTGGACAGAGGATCTATATTTTGGTGGTTAAAGTCACATCAGTCCACATTGGTGATCCCCAGTACAACCAGTAATATTGAGCTTCTTAGAAGATAAAGGAAGAACATGGAATAAAATGTAATGAACATATCTGTCATGAGATAACTGACATGCTGCAACATTTCCTGATTGCAATCATACTGACATGGTGAATGTTTTTTCCATTGACATCCATGAATAAAGTCCTCTACGAAGGTGTGTGCATCACCCTGTGTCAACCCTAAGTTTCAACATAAAAAAAGGGAAATTAAAAATACAAATTCTTATGCATCCAATCCTACTGGAGAGCAACTGTCCTGCAAAGTTTAGCTCCAACCCCAGTTCAACACACCTGATCCAGCTAATCAAGGTCTTCATGTTAAATCTTGAAGTTGGTATCCGTAATGCCACATTAGATTGGTTTTCGTTGAACTTCGCCAGTAGGAGTTTTGGAGAATTTTCATCAAGCACTGCATGGACTTGCTCCTACTTACAGTACATCTCGGATCTTCTTCATCCCTATTCTTTCCGGACAATGCTCAGCTCCTCTGTGGGACTTGAGAGCGGGTGCGCAGGTGACGCTCATTAACACTCATGACACCGGCCTCACTCCGTTCCAGAGATATATGGTGAACCGCAGAACCACACGTCACAGCAGTCTGAGGACAGCAGCGTTAGGTCGATATGGCAAGCCGTTTTAGCGTTAAATAGCCCTGGCTACTAGTCGTAATTTAGTTTTGACTAGTAAAAATTCCAATTCCAGCTAGCTATTTCGGCAATTTTGACTATTATAATTGGAATCGAGACATCTCACATCTACAAGAAAAATGGTTCTAAACAGTACCAAATTAGGGTTCTTCGGCTTGTAACAATAGCAGAATCCTTTTTGGTGCTAAATAGAACCCTTTTTAGAAGGTTCCAGAAAGAACTATGCTTTGAAAGTGCTATATAGAACCTTAATGGTGTTATAATAACCTTTTCAACAATATTTATTTTCATTAATATTAGTATCTTCATAGTATTAATATTAATATTACTATTATTTTTTTTATAAATTATGTATTAGTATTAAGCTCTCTATCTGCCTGGTCTTATATCTTGTTGCCTCTATTTGGGTTTTACATTTTAAAAAACAGCATGTTGTGTCAATTAGGTACTTTTAATTTTTTATTGACATGGCAGAGTGTAGAAAAAAAATACTGTGCTCTAACAACAGAGGTTAGCTGAATACATTAAATAACAATTGACACTGAACACGATATAGATGTAATGAAGACCAAGTTCCAGTGAAATATCTTCACAATCCCGTATGATGTCTTTACGTCCTTCATTATGTGTGTATTCTGAGTGGCAGTTTCTCTCTGCAGATGATGAGGTTATGGTACGGGACAGCATCTGAAATAAAGAATTAAGTTTAGAGTTACATTGTGTCACCATCTGAAAAACATATGTTCATGAAGGCCAAAATTAGCAAAAATGGACAGAATGAGCCCATTACCATGTTAAAAGGAAAAAAAGTGATAAAGTCATGGTATAGTTTTAATGTTTTTTTTGTGACTGGGTATGTTTAGGCATAGAGTCAAAAAAAAAAAAATAAAAAAAAAATAACACACAATGTGGATCATAAATTCCATATTTGTTACTTTGTTGAGAGTATGTTGACAGTCTGTGTATAACTGTAGTTGTATAGCTGAGCTCCAGAAGATCAGTAGAGGCTTTGACAGTCACAGATTTGAAAAACAAAAAGGCGGGAATAAAGAACCCTAAACTCTAACAAAGAACCATAAAGGGTTCTTCAGTACGACACGGTACTAAATAGAACTGTTACTACGTGTAAAGAACAGTGGGGATTTCTTTAAAGGTCCCGTTCTACGTGATCCCATGTTTCAAACTTTAGTTAGTGTGTAATGTTGTTGTTAGAGTATAAATAATATCTGTAAAATTATAAAGCTCAAAGTTCAATGCCAAGCGAGATATTTTATTTAACAGAAGTTGACTACATAAAACGGCTCGATTGGACTACACCCCTCTACTTCCTTCATTAGTGACATCACCAGAACCGTGTTTAGACTAACCTCCGCCCACAGGAATGCTCCCTCAACTCTACTGGCTACTTGCGCACTTCTTATAACTTAGGCTACTGTGTTTACTCAGCTCTTACCGTGATTTTCTGAAGTAAAACTGACGCTTCATCTTTTGTGTGATGTACAATAAACTTTATTAAACTCATCAGTACATGTTTGATCATCATTCGGACCTGGTCCGAAACAGCAGACTTGTAGGCTGTTAATAAATAATGGATACATACAAGCAGATGACAATACGTTATAATAACCGTAATTAAACTACTAAACCATACCTGTTTCATCTCTATACAGCACTCTAACTCTGTAGGCATTATTGTCCGACTCGAAATGAACGCCGTTACTGAGAGTTTCTGATATTATCATCATTTCATGAGATGAATTTGTCCTGACAGACTGAGCGCGAGCTCATGAAGCTCCGCCCCCTGGGTCGTCCAGCAGCAGCTCATTTGCATTTAAAGGGCACACACTGAAACAGCTCGTTTTTCTGAGCCCCAAAAAATGTCAATTTAAACATGCTGTAAAAAATGATCTGTTGGGTATTTTGAGCTCAAACTTCACATACACACTCTGGGGACATCAGAGACTTATTTTACATCTTGTGAAAAGGGGCATACAACGGGACCTTTAAGACTGCAAGGGAAGCTCAGCTTCCCCTATAATGTCAAAAAATTAATGGTCAAATATGTACTATTGTGTTAACATTTTATTGACTAAAAATGCTTTAGAACACGTTCATCTCGAAGACGAGTTCGTTCAGAATCAGCTACATATAGCAGGTCGGCTGACTCGATTTCCTTCTCATACATTCCCGCAGCGTCACAGTGCATTTCCCTATTGAAGCCTTGCGTCCATTGACTTCAATGGGGCTGCTTTGAACAGTTTTTTTCAGTGCTTCGAAAAATGGTCATTGGATAAATGCTGCGATTATGTCCCGCCCACGGACGCTCAGCGTCTCTGGGGTTGAATGGAGAGCTGTGTCCCAAAGTGGAGGCTGCGTCCTTCGAAGGCCGTATTTGAAGGCCGATTGCGTCACCGCGGCACGACGAAGGACGTCCCAATTCAAAGGCTGCATCCTTGGAAGGTCGCATTTGAAGGCCGATTGCGTCACCGCGGCGCGACGAAGGACGTCCCAATTCAAAGGCTGCATCAGAGAATGTCTAATATGGCGAGAAGTTTCACTCTCACTACACTTCCGGCTTCTGAACTGGTTGCAGTTCCACTCTGATTCCATATGAGGGCGCTCACAGGACGAGTGCAGAATGAATGGAGGTTAATGGCGGTATACCCCTCAAAATCCACTTTTCTCAGGATATAATTTTTTGTCTAGTAATTTGAATGTTGTATTCGAAAGGAGATGCAAAGAAATTACACATTGCTGGGTGTTAGATTTTTTAGAGTCACTTATTTGCTTTAAAAAAGTCTTTCAAAATGTCAATGACGTCAGAATGCTGACGTCATTAGCAGAATGCTAGCGTGTTATGGGCAACAACAACTCAACCTGTAAGAAATCAAAACGACATAAGTAGCCTACTCGTTCATTCAACTTTCGACCTAAAACCCATGTTGAACTTGCAAAATCTACAATCACATCTGAGATTTCTCAACGGCAATCGGGTGAAAGAGACAAATTTAGCCGTCTAGCCCCATTGACTCCCATTCATTTTGCACTCATGGCGAGCGGCCCTAGTGGAACTCTGGTGGTACTACAACCAAAATTCGGTACAATAGGGCTTAATAGGGAGTGGACAGGCTCTCCGTAGACGGGCTCTGGCTGCATCCTTGGAAGGTCGCATTTGAAGGCCGATTGCGTCACCGCGGCTCGATGAAGGCTGTCCCAATTCAATTCTCCATCCTTCGAAGGCCGTATTCGAAGGCCGGTTGCGTCATCGCGCCGCGACGAAGGCTTCCCTGATTCAAAAGCGACGCCAAATGCACCCTTCGTTTCCTCGTGAAAAGAAGGATACATAAATGGACACTTAGCGGCCTATTCTACCCCATAAGTCATTGCGCGCCGTTGACGACAGCATTTATTTATTTATTTTTAAAGGCGGCCGAGACTAGAGATCGGTGGTGGACAGCAAATTCACATTTAAATGTAAGTATTATGTTTTCATTTACTCAAATAGCTAGCGAAACCAGAGTTAAATTTTCTTATAAACTTCTTCTTAACTCCTTCGTCACCATTGCGTGGCTACATTTATCAGGTAGTTTTAGGCAAAACTTGTGGTAATAACGTTATTAGTTTAACGACCTATTTGTAATATTTGCACTTGTGTATTATAAGAAATATCACTCACCCAATAAAGCCCAAAACAATAAGAAAAGCAGTAGATAGGGCAATAGGGTTTCACTTTTATGTGTTTTTGTAGTGCTGTCATGCAAGCTATGTGGTTTTAACCAAATTTTAGTATACAGAAATATGATTTCTTAAGTATTTTGTATGCATGTCTTGATGTGTCATATTTTGCAGTGTTAACAATGCACTTAAGATTGCTCCTCTGTGTTAAGTACCAGAAGAACAATTCAGGAAAAAATGGGTCTATATATATATATATATATATAAAGAAAAGTAATACACACATCTTTGCTGAAATGTATTGTCCTGTTGTTGTTATTAACAAGCCATGGTTCATTTGCTCTGCCTTTAGGATTGCAAGTGTCCTGGGACAGGAGAGGGTGTGAGTGGGAAACCCACTGCTGCAACTTGGCCCTGGTTTGTCCTCATGGATGAGATGTTGGGACAGAGGCATTGCACCAACCCCCCTGTCCTCATCGCCTCAATCCCTGAGGACACACCAGGGCCAAGTTCAGTAGTGGGTGCCCACGGTGAGGAGGAGCCAGGGGCAGCAGCACCAGCACAAAGGCGGCGAGACAGGACGAGTTTTTGGACTTGATCAGAGAAGAAATGCAACTAGAGGGAGGCAGAGGCGAGGAGTGCACAGGAAAGAAGGGAGAGGATGGACAGGCTGTTTTCTCTTCTTGAGAGAATGATTGAAAAATATATATATTTTCTACATATTCTTGTTGAACTTTTTTCACTTTTATTTTTTAAAAGAAAAATTATGTACATTTATTTTTATGCAACTTTAATTGTGTAAATAAAAGAGAATAAAAGAGAACACTACTGAATTTGTTTTCTTTAGCATTTGATAATGCTTTGTAAGTTGTGTGTCATTTGTTTGCATTGTTTTTATGTTTGTGTTTTTATTTTCTCTTTTTATATCTTCTGTACAGCACTTTGGTTCCACTTGTGGTGTTGAAAGTGCTTTATAAATAAAGTTGAGTTGAGTTGAGAATGAATTGTTCTGGACATTGTTTATTTTTGTAATGACAGTAATACTTTCTGCATGAAACAAATTCTATACCTTTTTATTTTTTCAAATAAAATTGGTAAATGAAAATCATTTGTTCTTTAGGCTACATTAAAGTACTTTTTCCAACTATTTACAAAATACGTTAAACATATCAAAATCAACATAAACATTTAATTTTACAATACATAAAATAAGAAAAAAATGATGTAGACTCTATTGAGCTGAGCTGCTGGACCGGGATGGGCTGCCCCTGGTAATGCCTCCTGCTGGTGGGACATCATCTGGGATGGTCTCCAGAGCGTTTGAGTGCATATTTCCACTATCCACTAAGTTGTCTACCAACAGGTTTGCAGGGCTGATTCAATAACTACTGCATTTATATTAGGCTACTACTGCATTACTGCGTAGGCTATGTTGCATTTTACTTCTGTATATTTTCAATATACAGTAGGCTAATATCTGGTTGTTACATTATATACTTTTGTGTAGTGTAATGTAATCATATTGTGATGTGAGGGGAAAAAAGTAGGCTACTTCAGGTTACTTCACATTTGTAAGTGAATACTTAACGAAATATGCAGTTCCGAAAATTAAAGTAACAAAATGTAGGCTTATTGTCACAATATTAACAAATTGTTGCTAACTACAGCAGCGTCCCATATGATATTAATATCATATTTTTAAGACTTTTAAAAATACGGGATATTTTACGGGAAAATACTAAAACGGGAAGACAGCGGGAAAAGAGTTAAAATACGTGAGAAACCCGGAAAAAACGGGAGGGTTGACAGCTATGCCCATATCAAAGGGCGCATCTGAAGCGCTCGGACCGGTCTAGCCTAGGAAGTATTGTTCTTGTCGCCTGGCAACCGTGACAGCTGCAGATGACGAGCGCGAGAAATACTGGACTTTTTATATTAAATTGGGTTTTACCGAAAATACATGATCCGGCAGGGCCGGGGCACACCATGACCTCCAGTAAAATATTAAACATAAAAATGACAATAGCCAATTCTGGCTCCATAGCTCAGTTATCAAAATGAATGATCAGGATAGCAGCTGTCCTCTCGCACCGTTGCTTGTGTAAAGGAATTTTCCCTTAACCTAACTATCCAAAATAAAACTGTTGCGTCTACTCATCGACACAGAGCGTCTACAATCGACACTTAATAAAAAATAAAACTGTTGCGTCTACTCATCGACACAGAGCGTCTACAATCGACACTTAATAACCTTTATACTCTAGCTCTTGCGTCTTCAGTCGACAACTGGCCGAGTCTACTAACCTAACTTACTTGATTCCCTAAACTGACCTGCTGCGCAGCAGAAATGAACAGACAGACTTTCAGCAAATGTCCTCTAAATGCTTTAATAACGGCCGGGAGAGTCTTCGAGCAGTTCTCAGAGAAACTCTCCCAAGAAGAATCAAGGCCGGTGGATCTCAGACAAATTCCATTGAGACATCCCACCGTAAAACACATATACAACAGTTTTTATAGTATAGAGGTATGACAAAATGTCAGGCTGCATTACATAATTTCCCCACTATTTGATTGGCTCTTCATATGCAAACCCCTCTGTTACTAGGTAAAGCAAACTCTGATCTTGCGGTGACTTCATCTGTAATCACAAGATCCTAACAGACTGTCTAGTTTCATTTCCCAAAACTAAGTTATTTTTACATACATACGCACACAGTCAAAGACACAAGTTTTCCATTGGTTTCGTACAGTACATCCTGTTCCAATGTTAGATGTTAAATAAGGTTAGATGTTAAAAACATGATTAGTTTAATATACAGTTTAAAATCTCCACGACAGTTCCCCTATCTGGTCGTAACCAAAACACGACCATTATTAATTTAAATTATTCTAATCAATTTTCCATAACTGCAATCTAATTTACCTTTACTAAATCATCCCATTATAAGTCAGTGACTTTAATACCACCTGATATCTCTAATCATACCATGTTCCATCTTTTACTTTATAATACCTGTCAAATATTCCTTCAATCAGCATTCCAAGTTGTAATTAAAATACTAGAGTTGAGCCGGATACTCGGCTGAAACGAGTATCCGGTACGGATAAAGCACTTTTGTCGAGTACGAGTATTATACGAGTAATACGAGTATACAGATACAGATAATGCTGTCCTCGCTCATCCCTATAAAATACCACCTGTTTCCAATATTACCACATCACATACCATCTTCCACATACACATACCATCTTCTACATAAACATACCATCTTCTTCCCAACATTCTATCTTTAGTAACAACTAAACATACCATAGTACATTGCCTTTAAACTTTAGTAGACCTTGAGTCAAGTTTAAGTATCATCTTTCTCTGGATTTTGAATCTCATTGATCTATTAGGCCTTTAACAAGCTGATTTTTCTTAACCTTATTTTACTAGCTTTTAATTCAAGCAGGCGATTGGTTTACTTAGTAAGATCTTTTTAAGGATCTGTGTAATAAAATCTAACCAAAAAAGAAATTCTTCTAGAATATTTCATTTTTATCCTTAACACAAATATCAATAATTGTATTGTTTTGTTTCAAACAATGTCATTATTTTAAAATTAACTCTCACCCAGCTGTTGCCATGAGAATAGCTTTAGCTGCTGATATGCCATTTAATTTTTAATTACCTATCCTAAAATCCTATTTTTCCAGAATTAACTGATTGACATAACATGTCCTGCCTCTATTTGTTATGGATCCATTGATCTAGATCATTAAATCTGTAACTTCATTCTGAATTAAGAAAGCTTTTTAGAATTTTGCTTTATGAGCAAATATTCTATTTCACTGAAATGTCTTAACCGTTAAGACTCATTTTAGTTTAAATTGAACATGTTCGGGTTACATTGTTCTTGGTCTTGGTTTTAACTTTGTGATACATATATATATATTTCTTTAACACGTTGAAGACCTTTCTCAACAAAACAAATCCATATTTCATTTCTGGAAGCCGGGCTAAATAAGCAAGCACTGTTACTGTATTCCTAGATAGACTAGACCCGCAGTCACCTCTCAGATATCAAATACAGACATTAGACAATACATGAAAGGAACATTTCAATAATCACACTGGTAACTTCTTTAACTAATAATAATCCAGAAATTAAATACGTTTCCCAAAATCAATCTCCTTTTGAAAGTTTTTCTTTTGCATTTTAACAAATGGAAACACCTAAAATATATTTAATGTAGTCATTAATTAATCGCTATAGAAACCTACCCAATTATCCATTCGGACCTAGTCCGGCAAAGTAACTTATCACCTCTTATTAGAGATCAATTCTTACGACTATTAAATAATTTTTTTTTTAGCATCTATGATATCTGAATTAGGGTTCTATAACCCTCAAGTTTCTTCAAAAGTAGTCCCTAGATTATTTATTATTTTTACAGTAATGTACCTATTTAGAGTCCCTATACTCTACAGAATTAAGAGATTTTCCTCTTCTCAATTTACATGTACCTGAAATATTTTCAAATTAATCAGTAATTGTTCAAATCATGAGATCTAAATACTCAAGTCCTACAGTATAGTTTGATTGAAACAAATAAAACATCAATAAAAATCACACAAAATTAATTATTATACTACGCTTAAAACATTAGTTGGTCCACATCTTCCTCCAGATGTGTTGATCATCTCGTTGTCCCATGGACGTTCCATCTTCACCAGGGTGATTCTTTGCGAAACGTTGCAATGGGCTCTCCCACGTCGGCAAGGGAGGAAAGTTAAACTAGCACTTCCTTTGTCCCTCACTTTACGCGGTGCGTTGTCGTTGGTGTCTGCGTTTGGGGTTGCTGAGGGCTGGTTGGCGTTTGGCTCAAGCTGGTTGGTGTAGTTTAAGTCGAGATGCTTGGACGGAGGTGTCACACACTGCAACCTTGCTGATAGTTGCAAGATTCTCCCTCAGAACACAACCGCAGTCCACTGGACCTTGTTTGTGGAGTGAACCATAAGAACAACCTGTGAATGGAGACCTTAAGTATTTTTGTTAGTGACAACATCATGTATCATGTCGCCAGACTCATCTGCTTGTCTGGCCGGTCGTCCTTTTTGATGAGACCTGTAAAATTTCATGTTAAACAGTAACAAGACAATATTTTATACATTTGGAACAGAACCAGTTCTGTTCGATGCGGTCCACCATGACATCCTGTAAAAAGTAAAAAGTTAAGTATGGGGTGGACAGGGCAAACTTGCTTGCTCTCTGCCTTCCCAAAGTTATACGCTGCGCGTGTGTGTGTGTGGCATTGTTTATTTCTGCCACAACAACAATAACCCAGCTCAGGATAGTTAGCCAAAATCATCCATGGTCGTTGTTCTGTTGGCCATATTTTCTTCCCTGTGGGTCATATTTTACCATGTGTGTCATATTTTAACCTGTGTATCATATTTACCCTGTGGGGTCATATTTTAACCTGTGGGCATAATTTACCCTTTGCGCATAATTTACCCTTTGCGCATAATTTACCCTGTGGGCCCACTTTATAAATTTAGATACAGCTGTTTTGATTGACAATTTATTTGTCTCTGTGTTTCTCAGAACACCATCTTTCACACACTTTCATACACTTTCATACACCCCTCTCTGGCCAGAGAATTATACCTTTTTGTCTGCTTTAGCAGTTTATGAACTGAATGGGGAACATATATTTATTAGGAGTGGAATACCATTAAATCTGAACGGTAACAACTTTTCCGTCAAAGCCACTGAACGTAGACATACTGTGCACAGTAAATTCCCCTTGCAACAGTGTCTAAACGTTAGGATATTTATTTTCAATTGTCTGATGCAGTCGCCATGTGTTTAAGTTTAACACAGTGAACGTAAACCTTTTCAAAATCAAATAGATTAAACACTTTAAAATAATAATCATATAGATTTGCAGTTGCAGTTGAGAGAATCCATTTTAATTTCCCAAATGCAATTTGTCATTCTTTGCACAATTTCAATTTTTCTAACTTTTTGTTGTTGCTCACAAGCTATTTAAAAGAAGATTTGGAAATCTTCACACTATCTTAGATCAATGGACAAAAAGAAAATAACATTTCCATCTCGTACCCCTGGTGATGACAGCATGTGATTTCAAAAGTCTATAATTAGAAAACATTGTTTCTATTGAATCTAGAGATTATCTTTAAATGAAATGGAGTGACCAATTGTTGCTAGTCATAATTTCTCTTTAGACGCCTTGTGGCCTATATTATATTTTTCTTTTCCATAGAATTCTGCATAGTCAATAACCTAATGCTTTTACATAAACCTCACTGCCATGTCCAGATTGGAGAGTCATGCTCTCACTTCTGCTATTGAACTTCTTGCAGTAGGGCTTGTTAATGTTACCTATTGAAAGCAGATTCAAAGAGTTAGTTGAAGAAATATGAAGAATATGAAGAATTGCTGAAACCAGTGGATAATCAAAAAACAATCAAGTTAAATAATAATCAAATTTGAAGCAGTCTCTGTAGTGATCATTGAAAGTGCAGCACCTAGCCCACACGGAAGATACATTGGATTGTCTCTCCGTGTGGATTGTCATTCAGTTGAACTGTCCATTCTGACCCCCCTCAGAAGTGTCAACTTCCTCTTTCAGGAGGGGAGCTGCAGGCCCCACTTCCTCTTTTTTTCTGCAGTCCTCCCATTTTTCACGGCAGCTGAAATCTTGAACACTCAGAGAACCGCAAAAATAAAATTAAACAGTTTAATTTCCAAAAGTCTCTTCTGGTTTACAACAGAGCAATTCTTCAATTTATTAAAAAGCTTAGTCCTTCATTGCGGAAAAAAGCAAGCACTTCTTCTTTGCAAAGACGCAGGAAAAAGCAGGAAAACTTCTCTAATTATAACAGTGTAATGTAAACAAAAATAATTCTTTCTTTTCTCTTTTACAAGAAACCAAAATAAAATGACTCTAAGATGTCAGTTATGTGCATGTTCAAATCACAATTTATATTTAAAGTTGGTCACCCAATCTCATTCTCATACTATGCACAATGCACAAAAAATTATCTTAGTTAAACATAAACCATTGACTCTTAGAATCTCATGGATCAAAACCATTTTTCCACACTGTCTCCCACAAGGGATAACAGGATACAAATTCTAGACACCTTCAGATAGAAAGTATATTATTTAAACACGTGCATTTACAGTTTCTCTCAGTCCTTCCAACAAATTGCAAATGCTTTTGGACATGCATCAATTGGTTTCATACAACTCTCTGCTGTTTTATAACATTATAATTTGCTTATGTCATGTCAGTCAAAATTAACTATACTTGTGAATGCTGAATAGTCATTCCATATAAAACTAATAGTCCTCATTTCATTGCTTGAGTCATTACATGCAAAAATGTTGAACTAGTTGTCAAAATCTGTCAAGCTAATTTTACACAATTTTTTAAATCTTTTTTTTTCCTGAAAATGTCTCCTAAATTGATATAGTGCTGTCTTGAGCATTTTCAGGTAGTGTCACCAAGATCTGACTTTTTTGCATTGGAAAACATTTACAGAGTAAACTGTCATAATGAAAACATGACAAAGCCATTTGACTATCTTGTTCATAAACAATGGTGTCTGGACTTTTTATCTTGATGACACTGACACTTTCATTGACATGAATACTTGCTTTTGAGGAATGAGCTATCCATTTTGAGCAAGTGACACACTTTTGCAGGTTATCAACTAGGTTTTGCAGTTTGTACTAATTGTTTTGAGAATTGCATTAACTGTGGCGCAAATGCAAATAGTGATGTGAGAAACACACCAAAGCGACCGAGAAAAACCGCTTACTAAGAAAAGATTAGTAAGAAAAATCTTACTATTTTTTCATCACTTTTAAGAGCCCCTATTGCTCAGTTTTATATATCTCATCTACATAAATACATAATTAAAGTCTAACCCATAAAAGTTTCTTTATGATTCAAAATTTCCTAATTATCACAGAGTATTTCACATGTGCATATTCCTATTATTATGATTTATAATTTTAACAATTTCTGCAATGTTTAAATGATTTCAAAATGTAAAAATTCATAAATCTCAGGATAACAATATTCTATTTATCTTGTTTCCACATTTCTTTCTTTATCTATATCTCTCTTTATTAACCTTTATTTAATTCAGTCAAAATCAAAGTCTTTTTCAAACAAAACTTCAAACAAAAAGCAAGTTTCAGTACTGCAGCATCTCGGGGTATTTTCCCCTCCCGGATCTGGTTTCCAGCTTTGACAAGTTGCTTTGCAGAAGTTTTATTGACAGCTTTTTTGAAGCACTCTTAAACACACAAAATGAACAAAATACTCAACATATACCTTGGTTGCATTTAACCATAATCATTCATTGCCCTTAATAGACAAGGTAAAAAACATTTTTTTTCAAAATCCTTAAATCTTTTAGATGTGATTACCAGTTTTCTTCTAAATTTTACTTAATAGAACAGCTAAAATTTTATTACCTTTTAATTAATTTAGAAGCATTTTAAAGGAAAAGTGCTGAGGTCTGTCATACTACCTTAATACTTTAAGTCCTTTTAGCCCGACTGGAATGGTTCCCTCTGTCGAAGAGGGTTCTGCAGTCTGGCAGAGTGAAGACAACGTGGTTCCTCGCCCCTTTCATTCAACAAAGGGAGATTCCGAGAGGACTCCTGGATTTCTGGCTCGCCAAATTGTAAAGGAATTTTCCCTTAACCTAACTATCCAAAATAAAACTGTTGCGTCTACTCATCGACACAGAGCGTCTACAATCGACACTTAATAAAAAATAAAACTGTTGCGTCTACTCATCGACACAGAGCGTCTACAATCGACACTTAATAACCTTTATACTCTAGCTCTTGCGTCTTCAGTCGACAACTGGCCGAGTCTACTAACCTAACTTACTTGATTCCCTAAACTGACCTGCTGCGCAGCAGAAATGAACAGACAGACTTTCAGCAAATGTCCTCTAAATGCTTTAATAACGGCCGGGAGAGTCTTCGAGCAGTTCTCAGAGAAACTCTCCCAAGAAGAATCAAGGCCGGTGGATCTCAGACAAATTCCATTGAGACATCCCACCGTAAAACACATATACAACAGTTTTTATAGTATAGAGGTATGACAAAATGTCAGGCTGCATTACATAATTTCCCCACTATTTGATTGGCTCTTCATATGCAAACCCCTCTGTTACTAGGTAAAGCAAACTCTGATCTTGCGGTGACTTCATCTGTAATCACAAGATCCTAACAGACTGTCTAGTTTCATTTCCCAAAACTAAGTTATTTTTACATACATACGCACACAGTCAAAGACACAAGTTTTCCATTGGTTTCGTACAGTACATCCTGTTCCAATGTTAGATGTTAAATAAGGTTAGATGTTAAAAACATGATTAGTTTAATATACAGTTTAAAATCTCCACGACAGTTCCCCTATCTGGTCGTAACCAAAACACGACCATTATTAATTTAAATTATTCTAATCAATTTTCCATAACTGCAATCTAATTTACCTTTACTAAATCATCCCATTATAAGTCAGTGACTTTAATACCACCTGATATCTCTAATCATACCATGTTCCATCTTTTACTTTATAATACCTGTCAAATATTCCTTCAATCAGCATTCCAAGTTGTAATTAAAATACTAGAGTTGAGCCGGATACTCGGCTGAAACGAGTATCCGGTACGGATAAAGCACTTTTGTCGAGTACGAGTATTATACGAGTAATACGAGTATACAGATACAGATAATGCTGTCCTCGCTCATCCCTATAAAATACCACCTGTTTCCAATATTACCACATCACATACCATCTTCCACATACACATACCATCTTCTACATAAACATACCATCTTCTTCCCAACATTCTATCTTTAGTAACAACTAAACATACCATAGTACATTGCCTTTAAACTTTAGTAGACCTTGAGTCAAGTTTAAGTATCATCTTTCTCTGGATTTTGAATCTCATTGATCTATTAGGCCTTTAACAAGCTGATTTTTCTTAACCTTATTTTACTAGCTTTTAATTCAAGCAGGCGATTGGTTTACTTAGTAAGATCTTTTTAAGGATCTGTGTAATAAAATCTAACCAAAAAAGAAATTCTTCTAGAATATTTCATTTTTATCCTTAACACAAATATCAATAATTGTATTGTTTTGTTTCAAACAATGTCATTATTTTAAAATTAACTCTCACCCAGCTGTTGCCATGAGAATAGCTTTAGCTGCTGATATGCCATTTAATTTTTAATTACCTATCCTAAAATCCTATTTTTCCAGAATTAACTGATTGACATAACATGTCCTGCCTCTATTTGTTATGGATCCATTGATCTAGATCATTAAATCTGTAACTTCATTCTGAATTAAGAAAGCTTTTTAGAATTTTGCTTTATGAGCAAATATTCTATTTCACTGAAATGTCTTAACCGTTAAGACTCATTTTAGTTTAAATTGAACATGTTCGGGTTACATTGTTCTTGGTCTTGGTTTTAACTTTGTGATACATATATATATATTTCTTTAACACGTTGAAGACCTTTCTCAACAAAACAAATCCATATTTCATTTCTGGAAGCCGGGCTAAATAAGCAAGCACTGTTACTGTATTCCTAGATAGACTAGACCCGCAGTCACCTCTCAGATATCAAATACAGACATTAGACAATACATGAAAGGAACATTTCAATAATCACACTGGTAACTTCTTTAACTAATAATAATCCAGAAATTAAATACGTTTCCCAAAATCAATCTCCTTTTGAAAGTTTTTCTTTTGCATTTTAACAAATGGAAACACCTAAAATATATTTAATGTAGTCATTAATTAATCGCTATAGAAACCTACCCAATTATCCATTCGGACCTAGTCCGGCAAAGTAACTTATCACCTCTTATTAGAGATCAATTCTTACGACTATTAAATAATTTTTTTTTTAGCATCTATGATATCTGAATTAGGGTTCTATAACCCTCAAGTTTCTTCAAAAGTAGTCCCTAGATTATTTATTATTTTTACAGTAATGTACCTATTTAGAGTCCCTATACTCTACAGAATTAAGAGATTTTCCTCTTCTCAATTTACATGTACCTGAAATATTTTCAAATTAATCAGTAATTGTTCAAATCATGAGATCTAAATACTCAAGTCCTACAGTATAGTTTGATTGAAACAAATAAAACATCAATAAAAATCACACAAAATTAATTATTATACTACGCTTAAAACATTAGTTGGTCCACATCTTCCTCCAGATGTGTTGATCATCTCGTTGTCCCATGGACGTTCCATCTTCACCAGGGTGATTCTTTGCGAAACGTTGCAATGGGCTCTCCCACGTCGGCAAGGGAGGAAAGTTAAACTAGCACTTCCTTTGTCCCTCACTTTACGCGGTGCGTTGTCGTTGGTGTCTGCGTTTGGGGTTGCTGAGGGCTGGTTGGCGTTTGGCTCAAGCTGGTTGGTGTAGTTTAAGTCGAGATGCTTGGACGGAGGTGTCACACACTGCAACCTTGCTGATAGTTGCAAGATTCTCCCTCAGAACACAACCGCAGTCCACTGGACCTTGTTTGTGGAGTGAACCATAAGAACAACCTGTGAATGGAGACCTTAAGTATTTTTGTTAGTGACAACATCATGTATCATGTCGCCAGACTCATCTGCTTGTCTGGCCGGTCGTCCTTTTTGATGAGACCTGTAAAATTTCATGTTAAACAGTAACAAGACAATATTTTATACATTTGGAACAGAACCAGTTCTGTTCGATGCGGTCCACCATGACATCCTGTAAAAAGTAAAAAGTTAAGTATGGGGTGGACAGGGCAAACTTGCTTGCTCTCTGCCTTCCCAAAGTTATACGCTGCGCGTGTGTGTGTGTGGCATTGTTTATTTCTGCCACAACAACAATAACCCAGCTCAGGATAGTTAGCCAAAATCATCCATGGTCGTTGTTCTGTTGGCCATATTTTCTTCCCTGTGGGTCATATTTTACCATGTGTGTCATATTTTAACCTGTGTATCATATTTACCCTGTGGGGTCATATTTTAACCTGTGGGCATAATTTACCCTTTGCGCATAATTTACCCTTTGCGCATAATTTACCCTGTGGGCCCACTTTATAAATTTAGATACAGCTGTTTTGATTGACAATTTATTTGTCTCCGTGTTTCTCAGAACACCATCTTTCACACACTTTCATACACTTTCATACACCCCTCTCTGGCCAGAGAATTATACCTTTTTGTCTGCTTTAGCAGTTTATGAACTGAATGGGGAACATATATTTATTAGGAGTGGAATACCATTAAATCTGAACGGTAACAACTTTTGTGCACAGTAAATTCCCCTTGCAACAGTGTCTAAACGTTAGGATATTTATTTTCAATTGTCTGATGCAGTCGCCATGTGTTTAAGTTTAACACAGTGAACGTAAACCTTTTCAAAATCAAATAGATTAAACACTTTAAAATAATAATCATATAGATTTGCAGTTGCAGTTGAGAGAATCCATTTTAATTTCCCAAATGCAATTTGTCATTCTTTGCACAATTTCAATTTTTCTAACTTTTTGTTGTTGCTCACAAGCTATTTAAAAGAAGATTTGGAAATCTTCACACTATCTTAGATCAATGGACAAAAAGAAAATAACATTTCCATCTCGTACCCCTGGTGATGACAGCATGTGATTTCAAAAGTCTATAATTAGAAAACATTGTTTCTATTGAATCTAGAGATTATCTTTAAATGAAATGGAGTGACCAATTGTTGCTAGTCATAATTTCTCTTTAGACGCCTTGTGGCCTATATTATATTTTTCTTTTCCATAGAATTCTGCATAGTCAATAACCTAATGCTTTTACATAAACCTCACTGCCATGTCCAGATTGGAGAGTCATGCTCTCACTTCTGCTATTGAACTTCTTGCAGTAGGGCTTGTTAATGTTACCTATTGAAAGCAGATTCAAAGAGTTAGTTGAAGAAATATGAAGAATATGAAGAATTGCTGAAACCAGTGGATAATCAAAAAACAATCAAGTTAAATAATAATCAAATTTGAAGCAGTCTCTGTAGTGATCATTGAAAGTGCAGCACCTAGCCCACACGGAAGATACATTGGATTGTCTCTCCGTGTGGATTGTCATTCAGTTGAACTGTCCATTCTGACCCCCCTCAGAAGTGTCAACTTCCTCTTTCAGGAGGGGAGCTGCAGGCCCCACTTCCTCTTTTTTTCTGCAGTCCTCCCATTTTTCACGGCAGCTGAAATCTTGAACACTCAGAGAACCGCAAAAATAAAATTAAACAGTTTAATTTCCAAAAGTCTCTTCTGGTTTACAACAGAGCAATTCTTCAATTTATTAAAAAGCTTAGTCCTTCATTGCGGAAAAAAGCAAGCACTTCTTCTTTGCAAAGACGCAGGAAAAAGCAGGAAAACTTCTCTAATTATAACAGTGTAATGTAAACAAAAATAATTCTTTCTTTTCTCTTTTACAAGAAACCAAAATAAAATGACTCTAAGATGTCAGTTATGTGCATGTTCAAATCACAATTTATATTTAAAGTTGGTCACCCAATCTCATTCTCATACTATGCACAATGCACAAAAAATTATCTTAGTTAAACATAAACCATTGACTCTTAGAATCTCATGGATCAAAACCATTTTTCCACACTGTCTCCCACAAGGGATAACAGGATACAAATTCTAGACACCTTCAGATAGAAAGTATATTATTTAAACACGTGCATTTACAGTTTCTCTCAGTCCTTCCAACAAATTGCAAATGCTTTTGGACATGCATCAATTGGTTTCATACAACTCTCTGCTGTTTTATAACATTATAATTTGCTTATGTCATGTCAGTCAAAATTAACTATACTTGTGAATGCTGAATAGTCATTCCATATAAAACTAATAGTCCTCATTTCATTGCTTGAGTCATTACATGCAAAAATGTTGAACTAGTTGTCAAAATCTGTCAAGCTAATTTTACACAATTTTTTAAATCTTTTTTTTTCCTGAAAATGTCTCCTAAATTGATATAGTGCTGTCTTGAGCATTTTCAGGTAGTGTCACCAAGATCTGACTTTTTTGCATTGGAAAACATTTACAGAGTAAACTGTCATAATGAAAACATGACAAAGCCATTTGACTATCTTGTTCATAAACAATGGTGTCTGGACTTTTTATCTTGATGACACTGACACTTTCATTGACATGAATACTTGCTTTTGAGGAATGAGCTATCCATTTTGAGCAAGTGACACACTTTTGCAGGTTATCAACTAGGTTTTGCAGTTTGTACTAATTGTTTTGAGAATTGCATTAACTGTGGCGCAAATGCAAATAGTGATGTGAGAAACACACCAAAGCGACCGAGAAAAACCGCTTACTAAGAAAAGATTAGTAAGAAAAATCTTACTATTTTTTCATCACTTTTAAGAGCCCCTATTGCTCAGTTTTATATATCTCATCTACATAAATACATAATTAAAGTCTAACCCATAAAAGTTTCTTTATGATTCAAAATTTCCTAATTATCACAGAGTATTTCACATGTGCATATTCCTATTATTATGATTTATAATTTTAACAATTTCTGCAATGTTTAAATGATTTCAAAATGTAAAAATTCATAAATCTCAGGATAACAATATTCTATTTATCTTGTTTCCACATTTCTTTCTTTATCTATATCTCTCTTTATTAACCTTTATTTAATTCAGTCAAAATCAAAGTCTTTTTCAAACAAAACTTCAAACAAAAAGCAAGTTTCAGTACTGCAGCATCTCGGGGTATTTTCCCCTCCCGGATCTGGTTTCCAGCTTTGACAAGTTGCTTTGCAGAAGTTTTATTGACAGCTTTTTTGAAGCACTCTTAAACACACAAAATGAACAAAATACTCAACATATACCTTGGTTGCATTTAACCATAATCATTCATTGCCCTTAATAGACAAGGTAAAAAACATTTTTTTTCAAAATCCTTAAATCTTTTAGATGTGATTACCAGTTTTCTTCTAAATTTTACTTAATAGAACAGCTAAAATTTTATTACCTTTTAATTAATTTAGAAGCATTTTAAAGGAAAAGTGCTGAGGTCTGTCATACTACCTTAATACTTTAAGTCCTTTTAGCCCGACTGGAATGGTTCCCTCTGTCGAAGAGGGTTCTGCAGTCTGGCAGAGTGAAGACAACGTGGTTCCTCGCCCCTTTCATTCAACAAAGGGAGATTCCGAGAGGACTCCTGGATTTCTGGCTCGCCAAATTGTAAAGGAATTTTCCCTTAACCTAACTATCCAAAATAAAACTGTTGCGTCTACTCATCGACACAGAGCGTCTACAATCGACACTTAATAAAAAATAAAACTGTTGCGTCTACTCATCGACACAGAGCGTCTACAATCGACACTTAATAACCTTTATACTCTAGCTCTTGCGTCTTCAGTCGACAACTGGCCGAGTCTACTAACCTAACTTACTTGATTCCCTAAACTGACCTGCTGCGCAGCAGAAATGAACAGACAGACTTTCAGCAAATGTCCTCTAAATGCTTTAATAACGGCCGGGAGAGTCTTCGAGCAGTTCTCAGAGAAACTCTCCCAAGAAGAATCAAGGCCGGTGGATCTCAGACAAATTCCATTGAGACATCCCACCGTAAAACACATATACAACAGTTTTTATAGTATAGAGGTATGACAAAATGTCAGGCTGCATTACATAATTTCCCCACTATTTGATTGGCTCTTCATATGCAAACCCCTCTGTTACTAGGTAAAGCAAACTCTGATCTTGCGGTGACTTCATCTGTAATCACAAGATCCTAACAGACTGTCTAGTTTCATTTCCCAAAACTAAGTTATTTTTACATACATACGCACACAGTCAAAGACACAAGTTTTCCATTGGTTTCGTACAGTACATCCTGTTCCAATGTTAGATGTTAAATAAGGTTAGATGTTAAAAACATGATTAGTTTAATATACAGTTTAAAATCTCCACGACACTTGGCGCCAGGAGCGGTGATCGGGAACACCTGGCTGCACAATTAGGAAATCCTAGGAAGGCTACACGGTGCGTCCTTCAGAGGACGCATAGGCTGCATCCTTGAAGTCTGCGTCCTTCGAAGGATGCATCCTTCAACTTTGGGACACAGCTGAGGAGTGGGCTGGCCTGGACTCTGGGCTTCTGCATGATGATTGGATCGAGGGTCTGTTGAAAGACTGCATCTCCTTTTGACTGACAGCGATTTTGTACTATAAAAAGTTGCTGACGCTGAAACTATTTGAGCTCAGTCCATCGCAGATTTTGCAAGTGTAGTTGAAAGACAAACTGCTGCAACCTATTTCTTGGTATTTGCTAGCCAATTTTCATCATACATTTCACACAATTATACACCACATTCCTTTCAGTTTACAGTTTTTCTCAGTCGCTTTGGTGCATTTCTCACATCACTATTTACATTTGCACAACAGTTAGTTCAACCTCCACAACATTTAGTCATTTGTGCACATCATAGCTCAGTTTCTCATTCCTTCCAACAAATTGCAAATGCTTTTGGACATGCAACAATTGCTTTCATACAACTCTCTGCTGTTTTATAACATTATCATTTGCTTATGTCATGTCAGTCAAAATGAACTATACTTGTGAATGCTGAATAGTCATTCCATATAAAACTAATAGTCCTCATTTCATTGCTTGAGTCATTACATACAAAAATGTTGAACTAGTAGTCAAAATCTGTCAAGCAAATTTTACAAATTTTTTTAAATCTTTTTTTTTCCTGAAAAAAGCAAGACCCTTTCTCTGATTGCAAGAGATGATATTCGCTGTGATGTAGATGAAATTATGTGGCCAGACAGAGAGGAACGTCTGGATGTGCATGAATGATTACAGTACTATGTATGTTGTATGTTCAGTTCCAATATGTACTGCAATATTGTGTACAGTTGTGCACAGCTCTACCCAAAGGGAGTTTATGTTTGTTGTAAATAAGGGTGTATTTGTTCTTTTGCACAATGCTGTGAACAAATTAGAATTGCAAAGAGCATATGCAGTAAATATGTGAAACATACATATTCAGTGTCTTGTACTCAGTTACCTCACTAAATACAGTAATGTGTAACTTTACTGTATTTTTCAAATGGCTGTGCAAATAGTATATAGTGCTGTCTTGAGCATGTTCAGGTAGTGTCACCAAGATCTGACTTTTTTGCATTGGAAAACATTTACAGAGTAAACTGTCATAATGAAAACATGACAAAGCCATTTGACTATCTTGTTCATAAACAATGGTGTCAGGACTCTTCATCTTGATGACACTGACACTTTCATTGACATGAATACTTGCTTTTGAGGAATGAACTATCAATTTTGAGCAAGTGACACGCTTTTGCAGGTTATCAACTAGGTTTTGCAGTTTGTACTAATTGTTTTGAGAACTGCATTAACTGTTGTGCAAATGTAAATAGTGATGTGAGAAATGCACCAAAGCGACTGAGAAAAACTGTAACCTAATTCCCACCGTCGAGTTTAATATATTTTTTTAGATCGTTTGTTCATTCATACAGTAGGCTAGGCTAGCGTCGTAGGGGTGAACTAGCCAGCTAGAAAACTGCTGCTTCATTTTCTTGAAAAGGAACGTAGGGCAGAATTTACATATAAATAAATGGACAATTTTTGTCAAACAGGTTGATACACACTTAACATAACGATGATCGGACAGAATGGATGTGAGGGACCAGCTTGCATAAACACAAATGAGGATGATTAATGAAACACAGCTGGACAAAATGAATTCATAATGATGGTGACCATGGTAACAAAGGAGTGGTGGGAAAACTGAACAAAGGAAAACATGTGACTAATGAAAACAAACTGTGACATAACGCCCCCTCCGAGTAGGCGCGGATCCTCCTGGATAGGCGCTGCTGGTGGTTGCTCAACGTCAATGCAGGGACTCCCTAGAGACGACGCAGGGCTGCAAGCATCCTGCAGCGATGGGACTGGAAAACTGGCTGAGCTCTCTAGTGGTGGTGATGAAATGAGACTTGAGATGACAAAGGTAATCATGACAGTTCACACAGGATGGAGCAAAAAAAAGTTCCCAGTTCTCAACGCTCTCTTTGAGTAATATAGATTATTCAGATAGCGGGTGGGATAGGGTGGGAGTTGACATTACCCCATCAAAGTCTATCAGCCAGTCCTCCGTCTCAGTTCCATCGGCCACTGGTGTCTCGGACTCGCACTCCTGGTCAGATCCACACTGGGGCACTGCTTCTGGGGTGATGGCAAGTTCTGTCCTCTTATCCTCGGGCTCTGGCTCACTTGTTATGGGTGGTGCTGCTCGGTCTGTGGGGGGCTCACATGACTTCTCCGTGGTCGATGGTGGTAAAACGGGCTCTGGGTCTGGCAGTGCTCTGGATCGGGGCGCAACGCTCTCCAGACACCTCACAACAGCTTCCCTCCAACTCAGTCCGGTGGTGTCTAGAATGCTAATGGTGTTGTGGAAGTTCGCCCCGATCCAGAACAGGTTCTTTAGGGTCTCGTCATCCAGGGAGCTGGTGACGGCCAAACAAACAAAATCTTTGAAAAAATCTAATAAATTATGGCTCTCCTGAGCCAGGACGATAAACTTTGCCCGTTCGTCCATATTGGGCGGTCCGATCATCTGTCATGGTGGGTTGCAGGAAGGCAGACGAAGACGATAATTTCAAATACAAAGTTTTAATTACAATCTAGAAGACAGGCAAACAGGTTGATCCACACACACTTAACATAATGGTGATCAGACAGAGAATGGATGTGAGGGACCAACTTATATAGCAAACACAAATGAGGATGATTAATGAAACACAGCGCAACCAAATGAACTCATAATGATGGTGACCATGGTAACAAAGCATTGGCGGGAAAACTGAACAAAGGAAAACATGTGACTAATGAAAACAAACTGTGACAGTGATTATGACTGTTCATAATATGCATTGAAGATATCTAAAATGCTATTTTGACTATAGTCATATTCTCCCATTGACTTCTTTTGGAAAATATTTTCTAATACATGAGTTTTGACTGGTAGAAATTGTAATAAAAAATATCTATAATTGATTTTGTACCAGGCATAATTCTAATTAGAGATTTCTCAAATTATAAATTTTTCAAATATTAATATTAAATATAAAAAATTACAAATACTAGTGATAATTAAATTTAAGATATCTCTAATTGAATTACCACAAGTAAAAACTATCATTCAAGATATCTCTAAATGGTGTTTGACTATAGTCATAATTCAAATTTAAGATATGTTCAATTACATTACTTTCAGGTATCTAAAAATGTATTTTAGATATCTTTAAAGATGAATTCAAGTTGAAATTGTATTAGCGATATCTCTAATTACCGTGTGATTGACGTATATGACGTATATGACGTCATTACAGATATATTAAATAGAATAGTCAAAACGTGTTTAGAGATATCTCAAATTCAGTTTCTAACTAGTGCAATTATAATTGCAGATATCTCAAAATATAACTGAGACTAGTCGAAATACAATTGTGACAATCTAAAATGTATTTATGGATAGTCAAACCATAGTTCTATATGTAAATTCAGCCTGCCATACCAGGCCAGCAGGCTCAGACCAGAATGTGGTGATGACGATTGTGTATCACCCCTCAACCAGTAACCCTACTCTTCACTATAACTATAAGCTCTAATGCCCAACACCGTTCTGAGAGACTGATGTCTTCAGATTGCTGTGACGTATAGCTCTGCGGTTCTGCAGTTGTTTATTATTGCCATTCTCGTGGCTCTCAGACCCATCCTGCTTGCCACAGTACTCTAACCTAGATCAAGATCACATCAGTAGCAAACAGCTTGGAAAGACTATTATAGGTGTCGTCAAGCAAAATTCAAAGCACTTAAAATATTTAGTGATGTTTCATATAATAGGGAAATCGTTTGGAATCACAATGAGGATTGCATAATATTTGTATTGTGATGCAACAGTTGGCTTTTAACCAGACTACAAATCAGTAACGGTTTGAATGAAGTCTAAATGTGGTAAACAGTAACTGAGCTGTTGACAGATAGTTACATTACATTTAAATGTACTTAAATTTATGTAGCAGTGTGGCATGTATTTTAAATATATTGTATAATAAAAACAATGTTTATAATCAAGACATGTATAGAAACTATACAAGAAAATAGTTTTAGATTTAGTTAAGCATTTTACACTGCTTAAAATGTCAACAACTCAACTTCAGTAAAATATGGTGCAGTACAATGTTTGTACTATAATGGTTTGTTTTCTTTGACATATTATCATCAGTCAGGATCACATGAAGATCATGGAAGAGCAGTAGTGTCTCACAGTGTCTCATGAGATTTTCTTCAGCACATGCATACAACTGAAGCCTAGAGTAATGGAGGGAAAGACACTGTGGCTCAGACTATAAAGAAGTTTATTTATATTCATTCTTGATTCTTCACTAAGACATTTAGCTATCTATATTTTCTAGATTATCTGATTTCTTTGACATCCATAGCCTACCCTAAGGTCCTTGCACATGCACTGTTTTTGTGTGTACGGACACTGATCCAAGTATTTAAAAAAATAATTAATTTAGTGTCATCATTTACTCTCATGTCATTCCAAACCTGTATGATTTTTTGTTTGTTGTTGTTGTTTTTTATAAAATGTTAGTCAAAGAGGTCCAGTGTTGTTTTGGACCCCATTGACTTTCACTGTATGGGAAAAAAGTTCTCCAAATTATATTCTAATAGTACATGTTTGGAATGAGGTAAGTAAATGAAGACACAATTTTAATTTATGGGTTATGTCTATCCCTTTGTGTGTTATTTATACAGTTTCACTTACTAGAAAACAGCACATGTATACACTCACAACTACTGCATGTTCCCCTTCTCAAACCACCAGGAGAAACTGGGGTGGATGAGGGGGTCACATCAGATGAGCATTTGATTGGCTGCTGCCTTTTGCATTCTTTGACCATCATTGGCTACTGAAATGAATGGGAAAACCCCTTCTCTAGCACACATAACCCTTCCTCCCAGTCATGAGGTGCTGCCATGGGCTAATTCTGTACTCGACACTCGTGTTACCCTGGGAGAACGAGAGAGAGAGAGAGTGACTGTGTGTGTTTGAGTGAGATAAGGAGGGAGGGGCAAGCAAGTTGTGCCCAGGGTGAGGGAGAGGGGGAGGGCTTGAGAATGCAGGAGAAGCAACAGATTTCTAGGGAAGCGGACGGAAGGAAAGTCTGAGCAGATTCTAAGACAAGAAAGCACTGAGGAAACAGGATGAGGTGGAGAAGTATGGGGAAAAAGGAAAAGATGCCTCAACACAGAACATAGGGGACAAGAGAGGAGCGGAGGAATGTTTTCTTGTGTGAGCCAAGAAGACATATGAGAAGAAAGTGGGCTGATGGATTAAGGGGAAAAGCAAAGCAGCAGAGCAGTGACAAAAAGCCAGGCCTGTCAGAGGAGAAAAGAGAAAGAGAGAGAAAAAGAGAGAAAGGGGCAGTTACATTTAGAGGAGGGAGGGAGACTGAAGAGATTAACAGACTGAGAGAAGGAGAGAGAGAGTAAAGAAAAGGGTGTAGTTGTCAAGAAACAAGCACAGGAATAAAATAAGGAGAGGACAGCAGAGCGAGAGAGGAAGTCGTTGGAAGCAGCAGCATCTGCTTTTGAAAGAGAGTTTACGAGAACACATGCATGTCAGCGGCTATGTGTGCGTTCGTGTGTGAGAGTGGATGCACGTTATGAAGACTCTTATGCTCTGGATCCTTCCTGTTATCCTTCTGTGCTCCTTCTGCAGTGTGGCCTTCTGGATATTCCTTTCTAACAAGTGAGTATATCAGTTTCAGCCTGTGTGTGTCTATCCTTCTATCTGGAGAGTGAACTTTAAAAGACCTGAGTGTTAAAAAATATCGTTGCGGTTTGCTGGCAGCCTAGACCTTTTTTTTTTTAGTCTTTGTTTCTGTCAAGTTAGCAATACATTTTTGTAAGTAAAAACCTCTCTAATCTTTGCACTGTCAAATAACGGTTTCCCCACAGACATCATTAGTAAAATAGTATTACATCATTACAGAGGAATTTTCACTGAAGCAAAACAAGAAGATGATTCTCACATTTTGGAAAATGGTTCAATGTTTAAAAATCCTGAAAGGTCTAAACGATGGACTTTAGAAGTTCATTGTTTACTTTGTTTCAGTAAAGTTTCATATCACATTTCACATTAGTAAATAATTGAAAGTTTTTTTTTTTTTTTTGTCTGAACGCTTATCTCTTACATTCAAATGATTATGATGTCAGTAAACTTTTTACATTTTAAAGCAAAAAAAGCTTTATTAATTATTTCAGCCAGAGACATCCATCCTTCTCTCTCTCTATGCATGTAGCCTATATAGACAAATAATATTCACTCATATTGCATAATGTATCAATATTATAGCATATGTAATGCAGTCATGTGATGAATGCCTTTTGATGCAAATTTATAATTTTTTTATAAAAGTTTTTTTCAGTGATGTTTTAGTTATCTTTTTAAACACCAACTGACCTTTAAAACATTTTAGAAACTAAATGAATTAATCTAAATCACTATGATTTGTAGAATATAGGTGACAATATATATTAACTTTCATTTGACAGAACATAAACTGATTCAAATATAAATGACGTCTATTGTAGGGGAATAAAAAAAATCTTCATATTAAGCACAATGATTAAATACCAAATGGCATTTATTAGGCCTATACATGGTTCTCTATAAAAATGTGATTCTAAATTGTCAATCTGCATTTAGTCAGATAATTCATTGCCGGCATCTTTTCATTTATTGATTGCACTGAAAAAAAAAAAAGATCTATCAGAAAACTTCAGTTCAATATTAATATTAATGTAATATTGTTGCATCCTGTATTGGGTTTATTCTGTGACAGTAACCTGCTGATTACACATTTCAATCTTACATAACAAAAATTAACCTAAGGGAATAGTTCACCCAGAAATGATCCCATAATTCACTCACACTCAATTAGAGGTCTTCACAGGGCCCGAGGACCCGTACGGGTTGGGCTTTATATTTTAAATGTTCGGCCGGGTCCGGGTCAGGTCCCAATTTATTACTTCAGGTTCCAGGTCTGTTTAACATTGGCTGCGTCCGAAAACTGATAAATGCTGCCTTCGGAGGTCGGAAGGCATCAAGACAGGTCCGAATGCAGCTTCACTTCCTGTCTCCTGAGATACCTTCATCTGAATGATTTTTTAAAGCAGCATAGCTTACATGTATCCTTTGCTGCCTTTGATAACCCACAACCCTATGCTTTCCATTCTGTGACAGTTGAGCTACAAAAATAAAGATGGTGTCTGAAAGTTGCGGCTGGTCATCAATTGGTGTGTAAATGTGCATTTTTGACCAATGTTTTCCATTTATGATGTCATTTCCAGCTTGAAATCACTATTGTAGTCATTAAATATTCAATTAGTTTTCACCGAAGCTCGCTCTATTTTGCTGTAGATTATTAAACCATTACGCTGCCTCAGAAGTCTGTCCGAAATCAGTTTTGTGAGGAACCTTCGTGCGCAAACGCTGCCTGCAAAGTCATTGCCTGATAGGGCAGCGAGGCAACAAGTCAGCTGCCTACGTTTCCAGATGCAGCCAGAGTGTGTAGCCTAATTTCGGAGTCGATAGGAGAACACCCGGCTGTGATCAGAGTCGTTTCGACACGGTGCAACTTTACCAATTGACGATTGTCTCTTTTATTCTGAAGGCGGGACTTATTCCGCCATACCGCGCGTTGCACTTTCTTTCTTACTTTAGGATTGTTCGACTTGAACCGTCGCTGCACAGACCGATCGGTGAATGACATCAAGGTAGCCTACCGCGAGAGCGATTAGAGAGCTGACGTGTCCGTATGCTTTTCAATCACTCACGCAGTACTTTGATGTCATAAACCGATCGGTCTGTGCAGCGCCGGTTCAAGTCGAACTCTTTTTTCTCCCAAAATGGCAAAGTCGCATTTGTCATCCGTCACGTGACAGCAAATTGACTTTTGAAGCTGGAATTATGGATTAAACAAGCTCTTTCAATCGGCAAGAGAGGAATAACGTGATGCAAGGAGGAGATCCAGTCAGATGATAAAATCTATTTTAATTTCTTAGAAGCAGATGATCAAATAATAAATGAGAAATAATATTATTTCATCATAATCAGGGTTAAAAATGTAATAAGGAAACATAACATGAACATTTAAAATCCTTTCTAATATTTCTAAATAAAATATAAGTCACACTCTGAGTATAATATTCTTACCTAAAGGAAAATAAAAGTTGTTGAGAGATCTCTCTTTGAAAAGACAGGTTGCATAAGAGCCAGGTCTGAGTCCAAATGATGGACTGACTTATGCAGAAATCTATCTTCCTTTTAAGCAGTTAACTGGCAGGGAACAGAGCCAATTTCCTCTTTTCATCGTATATGGAGCAAAGCAGCCTTGCCTGACGCAGCAATAAAATTAACATATCCGGAACTCTCTGATGGCACATTGCTTAGCTTAGAAGGCATTTTTTAACCCACTGGATTCATATATATTACTTTTATGATGGATGGATGCACTTTTTGTAGCTTCAAAAATGTTTCTGTGCCATTACAAAGTTGTAAAGATCCAGGATATTATTTAATATAACTCCGATTGTGTTTGGCTGAAAGAAGAAAGCCATATACACTTAGGATGTAAATTATGGGGTAATTTTCATTTTTGGGTGAACTATTCCTTTAACACACACATTTTTAGATAAAGCAGAAATTCAAAGTCATCAGGATATTTCTTAATTTAAAGTACTTGTTTCCTCAATCTTCCATGCTTCACATTTGTTGTGGCTATGCATACTCTGAGATGGCCTCTTATCACAGTCATCATATTAGATTATCAAGTTACGCAATGCACTTTCATTATAATTTTTTCCCTACATAGTCGTAAACATCCCTCCTTCAGTTATGCTTGTTTTTGTTTTGTTTACATTCTCGCCCTCAGTCCACTGTGACAGACGAAACATGCACTAAACCTGCAATATGCAAGGGTTGTGTTAGATTAGAGTATTCTGAATCTTGACTCGTTGATGGAAATTAAGTTCCCTATCAGTCGGTCTCTCTCCAAGTCATCGTGACCGACGAATAGGAATCTTGCTAGAGAGGCCAATCTACTTCGAGTGAAACTAAACAAGCCAATGTAGATTGGCGTGCAAGCATTTGCATCAGCTGTTCAGCCACGCAGCGCAGGTATATAATAAGCAACAGGTGTGATTGCACTTCAGTTTTTTGCTTCGGAGCCGAGCACTTCGATGCTGTTTTTTCTACTAAGAGTGTTACGAGCGAGCTTTCAACGGGACCTCTCCAGTCGGGTGCGGGCGATACAGCGCGGCAACGTGGGTGATCTCTCTCTCTCTCTCTCTCTCTCTCTCTCTCTCTCTCTCTCACTTTCTGTCTTTTTTGTTTTCAAATTTGAGCAAAACAAAAAAGCTGTTTTTACAGCTGGTAAGGTGCGCCTTGAGAGTGCTGAAAGGCTGTTCTGTTCGCCAGCGAGAAAGACAATGCATGATAGGTGCACATTCCTGTCTGTGTTCGCTGTGACCGTTCCTCTGCGTGTTTCAGCACCAAGGAGAGCAGTCCCTAAAAGAGCTTACACGGGTAGAGCACGTCTTTTTAAAGATGTCACTCTACCTGTGTGTTTCTGGATGCGGTCGTTACCTGGGTTCACGGGACGGTCACGAGCGCTGTATCGCGTTTCTATGGTCGCCTCCCAGAGAGAGCCTCCGGAGCTGCGTCCTTGCGTTCCACCTTGCTGCCCCACGGCGGGTACGCCTACGGTCCCTTTGGTCCCGCTTGTACGGTCTCTGCGAACCTGGTTAGCGCTCCCCAGTCCGCCTCGCTGGCTCATTTGGAACATCAGGCTCAGCTATGTGATTCAGTTCGCCCGTCATCCCCCCAAGTTTCGGGCCATCCACTCCACTACAGTGAGAGCAGCCAATGCCCATGTCTTGCAGGCGGAGATCGCAGTCCTACTGGCAAAGGACGCAATAGAGCCGGTCCCTCCAGCCGATATGAGGTCAGGGTACTACAGTCCCTACTTCATTGTACCCAAGAAAGGCGGTAGGTTACGACCGATCTTGGACCTGCGAGTTTTGAATCGGAGTCTCCACAATCTACCGTTCAAAATTCTCACGCAGAGACGCATTTTCGAATGCTTCTGTCCCTGAGATTGGTTTGCAGCGATGGACCTGAAGGATGCGTACTTTCATGTCTCGATTCTTTCTCGACACAGGCCATTTCTGCACTTTGCGTTCGAGGGTCGATCATATCAGTACAAGGTCCTGCCCTCTGGGCTGTCCCTGTCTCCCCATGTCTTCACGAAAGTCACGGAGGGGGCCCTTGTTCCCATGAGAGAACAGGGCGAACGCATCCTCAACTATCTCGACAACTGACTCATACTAGCACACTCTCGAAATCAGTTATGCGAACACAGGGACCTCATACTCATGCACCTTAGCCAGTTGGGTCTTCAGGTCAACTGGGAAAAGAGCAAACTCTCCCCCATGCAGAGAATGTCTTTTCTCTGTATGGAGTTGGATTCGGTCGCACAGACCTCACAGGCCTCACAGAGGAACGCGCTCAGTCGGTGCTGAACTGCTTGAACACGTTCCTGGGGCATATGGTAGCAGCAGCAGGGCTGCTCCATATGAGACCGTTTCAGCACTGGCTTCACAGCCGAGTCCCAAGATGGGTATGACCTTCAGCCCATGGTGCCTCTGCCACTGACTGGAGTGCCACGTACAACGGGCATGCAGTCTCAGGGGTGTAGACGGGCCCCCAACTGCATTGGCACATCAAGTGCCTCGAGTTGTTAGCAGTACGTCTCGCTCTGAGCCGCTTAAAAAGACCGCTACAGGGCAAGGACGTACTGGTCCTTACAGACAACACTGTGACCGTTGCGTACATCAACCGACAAGGTGGTCTACGCTCCCGTTGCATGTCGCAACTCGCCCGCCATCTCCTCCTCTGGAATCAGAAGCATCTGAGGTCGCTTCGTGCCATGGCTCCCTATTGGCTCACCCGGACTTGGTTCCCAGAACTCATGCTCCTCATAACAGTCCCTCCCTGGCCCATTCCTCTGAGGAAGGACCTTCTGACTCAGAGACAGGGCACCCTATGGCACCCACGTCTGGACCTCTGGAAACTCCATGTGTGGTCCCTGGATGGGACGCGGAGGTTCTAGGTGACTTACCACCAGAGGTACTTAACACCATCACTTCAGCATGGGCGCCATTTACGAGACGTGCGTACGCATTGAAGTGGAACCTGTTCGTTTGAGTGGTGTTCTTCTCGCTGAGAGGACCCCCTGAAGATGCTCGATAGGGTCTGTGCTTTCCTTTTTGCAGCAAGGGTTGCAGCGAAGGCTGTCTCCCTCCACCCTCAAAGTACATGCTTCCGCTATTTCAGCTTATCATGGCCACATAGATGGCATAACAGTAGGAAAGCACGACCTGAGGGTTGTTCCATAAAAGACGCTTAGAAAAGCGGGGATTAAACTCCAAAACCGGACTTGAATGAGCCTAACAAATAAGTTGGAGCTAAAGTGGTTCCATAAAAGGTAATTGGAGTTCACGCAATCTCACTAATTTGATCCAGGTTTATCTAGTCTAGATAATTGCGTGTGCACGCATTTCTGAAGCAGACCTAGAGGTCGATCGTGGATCAAATCGATCCACCATCAAACAGCGTATATTTTGTGCTGTTTTATGCATTTGTGACATGTTTTTTTCCCCCTCAGTGCAAAACTCACATTTTACAGTTATATTCTCCATCTGTAAATGTTAGAAAGTCGAGCAAATGTATCCATTTTACTGCTAATCTTCATATTGAATGAGCGCTGCTGCGCGCATGCGCGCCAAATAGGAACGCAATAATTCTGACTAAAATATACATTTTGCTTGGCAAATTAATATGCGATATTTTATAACACCAGAAATATCTTCTAATTATAATAATTTATCTTTAGGATGTTGGATAAGTTGCAGTGAACTTCTAGCTCATTACACTCATATTTTATACTTCTAATAAAGAATAAAAAAATTGAACAGAAGTAGCCTAATTCAGGGAAGATTTTTTTTTTAAGAAACTAAATATATAAAGATACAAAATATAGTTTTGGGTATAGGACCTATGCTACTTAATAAAGATGACGTATACTTATTTAGAATGCTGAGAATTACAGCTTTTAATGCAATAATTTTTTGGAGAAAGCAAGAATCCCCAGTTTTAAGTGAGTGGTTAGATTTAGTTTCTAAAGTACACTATGGAGAGGATAACATGAAATTAAGAGCAAATGTATACATTTTGAAAAGATATGTGCAACTCTAAAATCAAAGAATATTCCATAAAATAAAGGAATATATATTAGCCTACATTAACTACATTTTTATATAACCCTCCCTTTTATTTCTAGTTATTTGGTTACACTCTGTGTAAGCCCTCTCCTATCCTCCTTCCAGGCAAGAAGAGGCAAGAGGCTTGCACAGGGCACTGGATGGGGTCAGCAGCTGTGGCGCGTTGGTAGGGATTCCTATTCGTCGGTCACGATGTACGTAGAGAGTGACTGACTGATAGGGAATGTCTCGGTTACGTATGGTAACCCTCGTTTCCTGAAGGAGGGAACGGAGACGTTTGTCCCGTCGCCACATCTCCTGCGACCCGCCAGGGCAGCCAGCTAATCGACTCGGCTCCTTAGCAAAAAAACTGAAGTGCAATTGCACCTTCTACTCATTATATACCCACGCTGCGTGGCTGAACAGCTGATGTAAATGATTGCATGCCAATGTGCATTGGCTCATTTAGTTTCACTCGAAGTAGATTGGCCTCTCTAGCGAGATTCCTATTCGTCGGTCACAATGTATGCCTCCATTCCCTCCTTTAGAGAACGAGGGTTACCATACGTAACCGAGACGATACTGTGTATTCAGAGAAATGTCAACAAAATATGTTAATGTTATATGGAATTATTTACTGAATTGTGAAGTGTCAACGGTAATAATATCATGCATATTAATTATGGTGATAATTACCGACTTTCATCTTGCAGAATACCACCACATGTCTAATATTATAGTTGTACATTTACTGTATATAATATGTATAGCACAAATATATTTGACAGTCAAATTGAAATTACATTTTAAAATGTGGTTTCTAGTGTTGTATTAAATTGTGTGTGTCTATTTGTTTTTGTAAACTGTATTCATCGCCAGTTATATTGCATCCTTTATAATTGTGTGCATTACTGAAATCAAGAGGAAATATACAAATGTTTAGCCATTGCATTAATTAAGTAATGTTGGGTGTTTACTGCCATGGCTGTGACCTTTCCCTTATTATGTGCTGTTTCACTGGCAACAGCAGCCTTTAATCACAACAAGGCATGTGGGAGATTAAACTCCCTGAGAACTTTACAGTGACACAGAATCACTGGGTGCTGTGCTCCACCATAGGTAATGTGAATTAGGTTTCTATTTAGATGCCAAATTACAGGAAACAAACTTAAGTCTTTAATATTTACTTGAAGATAAGTTTAATGATTAAAGTGAATCACATCTGTAACTTTCTTATGCTACATTGCTACATGTGCCTCAAAAAGAGTAAACCTACAAATAGACTCTAGCCAGAGTTTGGAAGGTCAAAGGTCACTTGTGTGGCCTACAAATATCTCACAGTAGTTATTCAGTAGTATAATTTTAAGCTTTGTTTCACCAAGGCTGTTTGTATAATTGCTCGTCTAGGGGAAATCAGCTCTGGTTGAAGTTTAGAAATGGGACTTTGGTTTTGATCCATGTGTGAACTGCTCAGAGGAACAGTAACCTATCTATCATTCAATTTAACATTAACATTACAACACCTGGCTTGAAAAATTGAGTACTTTAAACAAATGAAAGATATACCTTTCATTTGTACCTTTTCACAGTACCTTTACACCAGGCTGCGTTTACACTGGCACAAAAAAAATCCATTCTGAGCCACATCCAAATGTGGTTTTAAATCAGTTACATATCCGATATCTGGACATCTGACCTACGTCTAAACACATATATCCGATTTCCCTTGGAATTCCAAACCACCACAAGGCTTGGGCAACATGTTTGTTTCACTACTGAAAGCTACATTATAGGCTATGAGGATAGGCCATCAGCAATGAGGTCATAACTTCGCTGTTATTGTAAATAAACTAACAAGCTTCACTATTACATTCAGATGCACAGAAGTAAACCTCTCTCTCTCTTGTTAATTCCTTCTAATTCATTCAAATAAATTAACCTCACCACGCTACTAAAATAAATGAAAATTATCACTTTTCACTTATCCATGCTGGCAAATAATCATGGCCACCCGACATGAATTATAATTTTAGTACGGCCATTGAAACCCTGAGGGTCAACCATGTCACAGATAGTAAAGCGATCACCAATAGAATCATTTCGATATCGGATACCAGTAGTGTCTATAAGTGAATTTAAGCAGGCGGTTTAAGCCCCCTCCCCCCCCAAAGGGAGTTATGCATTGATAGTGTGGGCGTGGATGAAATGGAGTTACAGACAAGAAGGGAGGGACAGAGAGTGATAGGGAGACAGAGGGAGAAATATATAGTGAGACAGACAGGGAGTAAAAGAAACAGGGCTTCTTTTTGTAACGTTAATGAACAGATGACTTATTTAGTTTTTTTCCTTTTTTAGATTGATTGGCTGTTTACAGTAGGCCTTCACTGATAATTAAATTAAATTAAATGTAAATATTGTACGTTTGTACTACAATTTTTACTCCGAAATTGCTAGTAAATTTCACAAATAATTACAAGGAAATGGAAAGCAACAACGTGAAATTCTTAAGTAGAAACACTGACAGTATTTTTGTAAAATGTACTCTAATAATATTGGTTTTATTTACTAATTCTATTTTTTATTTTTATTTTTACAGTGGTGTTGACACCTGTGGTACAACATGTCTTGGTTGACTGCTGTGTATTAGTTACAAATTTGACATTGTGTATAACCATAACAATGCAAGGCTAATAAATGGGAAGATGCAGCAAAAGAAGACAAAATGCTCCCAGTGAGCCATAAGGGTACATCATGAACTTGATGTTTTATAACATTGAATTTTTCTAACCTAATTTGCACAGGGCTTCATACAGTGATGAACATTATCATTAGAGGAAGGGTAGATTGTTAGCTAACAAACTGCTCTAGTTTGCTGATGAGTTGCTTCAACTTGCCTGCAAAATGAAAACAACTGAAGATGGCAGTAATAATGTAGTTCAATATAGCTTAAAATAGAAGGGGTAGACATGAATCAAGTAGCCTTTTGTTCTTAATTAAATAAGTGTTTTTGAACTAATCACGGGTGCGTTTCCCGTACAACGACGTAACTCGCTGTTTAACTACAATAGTAGGCTACGATGCATCGTTGAAGAAATCAACCACGACTGTTTTCCGAAACCATATTGTCGAAACTTTGTCATTCAACCACGTTGGTTAATGATGTCATGAACTTGGAGTAACTTCTTTTAATAAATCGTTTGAGATCGAATTAATGCTACTTTTTGCGACTTTTTGCTGCAAATTACGGACATGGCACCTGAGGATTAATTCTAATTTTTCTCAGTTTTTTTTCCAGATTCAGAGACACGTACGCATCTAAAACGGTGTCTGAAGGCTCCTATGTGACAGGGTGTAGCCTACTACAAACGAGCTAAAAAACCCATAAGCTACCGAAACGTAAAAGCCAGCTTTTGAGGAGACACAAGTGGATTCAGGCAATAAGATGTGAAGCACCAGCAGGAAGAATGGGTAAATTGTGGGATCCTGATGATACTCAGACACACAGTTTGCATTAAAAATACATTAGGCTACGTGTGCAGTAAACATTGTCATTGGTTAGTCAAATATCAAAATGTCAGTTATAAATATTAGATGCATTTCTGTAAACTAAGCTATTCCTATCGCCGATTACGTTCCCCTCCAGTGGGCGTAATTCAATATGACACGTTGCGCTCGGTCTCAATTGCCAGTATCCTCTTTTGTGTCCTTAAACACTCGTTTTTTGGGGTCGACTGCTAATAAAAACTTAGATAACGACGGAACTTGCGGCCATAGTTTGATGTTTTTGGGAAACGCATGCCCAGTTCAGTGAATGAATGAATGACAAACTCATAAACGTAGTTACTATAGCCTACTTGTCGCCACCAACTGGCTAAATGATGCATCATGCAGAAAGAGTCACTGAAAATCCCCAAAATCGAGGACACAGGAACTAACTGATGTATGGTTAAAGGTAGGGTAGGTAATCCTGTTCAGAAACACTTTTTTTTATACTGGGTGAAATGGTCCTTCCATCCTGATAGTAGTCAATACATTATGTGTTTAGAAAAAGGAATGAAAAAAATTAGACCTCTGTAGCAGCTGCAGGACAGTAAAAACTCTGACCAATCACTGCCATTCGGTGCGAATGTAAAGAACCAATCAGATGCCTTCATGTCTCGTGCCCGAGCCCCACTGCGCGCGCTGCCCTGCGTGCACTCATCACATGTCACCGTTCCCGGAAATATTCAGCTCAAAGCACCCGCATATGGGACATTCTAAAACGCTTAACGTGAAAAACGCTTAACGTGGCTTACTGTACTAAGACAGTGATATTAAAGGACCAAAATCAGCACACGTCATATTTATAAACCATAGTATGTATAAAAAATCAGATGAGCCCAGAATATGAACGCAACGCGTTTAATTACACGTTAAGCGTTTTCCTCCCATAGAAAACCGTTATAAGAAAAGGCTTAACGTGGCTTACTGTACTAAGACAGTGATATTACATGACCAAACTCTGCACACATCATATTTATAAACCATACTATGTATAAAAAATCAGATGAGCCCAGAATATGAACGCAACGCGTTTAATTACACGTTAAGTGTTTTCCTCCCATAGAAAACCATTATAGGAAAAGGCTTAACGTGGCTTACTGTACTAATACAGTGATATTAAAAGACCAAAATCAGCACACGTCATATTAATAAACCATACTATGTATAAAAATTCAGATGAGCCCAGAATATGAACGCAACGCGTTTAATTACACGTTAAGCGTTTTCCTCCCATAGAAAACCATTATAGGAAAAGGCTTAACGTGGCTTACTGTACTAAGACAGTGATATTAAAAGACCAAAATCAGCACACGTCATATTTATAAACCATACTATGTATAAAAAATCAGATGAGCCCAGAATATGAACGCAACGCGTTTAATTACACGTTAAGTGTTTTCCTCCCATAGAAAACCATTATAGGAAAAGGCTTAACGTGGCTTACTGTACTAATACAGTGATATTACATGACCAAACTCTGCACACATCATATTTATAAACCATACTATGTATAAAAAATCAGATAAGCCCAGAATATGAACGCAACGCGTTTAATTACACGTTAAGTGTTTTCCTCCCATAGAAAACCATTATAGGAAAAGGCTTAACGTGGCTTACTGTACTAATACAGTGATATTAAAAGACCAAAATCAGCACACGTCATATTTATAAACCATACTATGTATAAAAAATCAGATGAGCCCAGAATATGAACGCAACGCGTTTAATTACACGTTAAGTGTTTTCCTCCCATAGAAAACCATTATAGGAAAAGGCTTAACGTGGCTTACTGTACTAATACAGTGATATTACATGACCAAAATCAGCACACGTCATATTTATAAACCATACTATGTATAAAAAATCAGATGAGCCCAGAATATGAACGCAACGCGTTTAATTACACGTTAAGCGTTTTCCTCCCATAGAAAACCATTATAGGAAAAGGCTTAACGTGGCTTACTGTACTAAGACAGTGATATTAAAAGACCAAAATCAGCACACGTCATATTTATAAACCATACTATGTATAAAAAATCAGATGAGCCCAGAATATGAACGCAACGCGTTTAATTACACGTTAAGTGTTTTCCTCCCATAGAAAACCATTATAGGAAAAGGCTTAACGTGGCTTACTGTACTAATACAGTGATATTACATGACCAAACTCTGCACACATCATATTTATAAACCATACTATGTATAAAAAATCAGATAAGCCCAGAATATGAACGCAACGCGTTTAATTACACGTTAAGTGTTTTCCTCCCATAGAAAACCATTATAGGAAAAGGCTTAACGTGGCTTACTGTACTAATACAGTGATATTAAAAGACCAAAATCAGCACATTTTGATTTTGGTCTTTTAATATCACTGTCTTAGTACAGTAAGCCACGTTAAGCCTTTTCTTATAACGGTTTTCTATGGGAGGAAAACGCTTAACGTGTAATTAAACGCGTTGCGTTCATATTCTGGGCTCATCTGATTTTTTATACATAGTATGGTTTATAAATATGATGTGTGCAGAGTTTGGTCATGTAATATCACTGTATTAGTACAGTAAGCCACGTTAAGCCTTTTCCTATAATGGTTTTCTATGGGAGGAAAACACTTAACGTGTAATTAAACGCGTTGCGTTCATATTCTGGGCTCATCTGATTTTTTATACATAGTATGGTTTATAAATATGACGTGTGCTGATTTTGGTCTTTTAATATCACTGTATTAGTACAGTAAGCCACGTTAAGCCTTTTCCTATAATGGTTTTCTATGGGAGGAAAACACTTAACGTGTAATTAAACGCGTTGCGTTCATATTCTGGGCTCATCTGATTTTTTATACATAGTATGGTTTATAAATATGACGTGTGCTGATTTTGGTCATGTAATATCACTGTCTTAGTACAGTAAGCCACGTTAAGCCTTTTCTTATAACGGTTTTCTATGGGAGGAAAACGCTTAACGTGTAATTAAACGCGTTGCGTTCATATTCTGGGCTCATCTGATTTTTTATACATACTATGGTTTATAAATATGACGTGTGCTGATTTTGGTCCTTTAATATCACTGTCTTAGTACAGTAAGCCACGTTAAGCGTTTTTCACGTTAAGCGTTTTAGAATGTCCCCTGCATATGCAGTCAGCGAAGGCAAACAAGGCAAAAACTACTTCCTCGGACCCTGCCCGCACTCTTGAACGACCTCCTCTGCTTCGCCCTCAACCCCGGACCTGTCCTCGAACCGACGATGCGGTACTTGTCTCCGGACTCGGAGTGTACGTTAGTCTTCATTAGAGTCAACAATGTTTTCATCATGGAAACTCTTACATGCAAAACACCGTATATGTTATGAATCTTACACGAAATTCACCTTCATCACAGTGTAACTGATGGAAATGGAAAAACGTGTATCAATGCAACCTGTTTTTAGTTTTGCCTTATAAATATAGCTCGTTACCGAATGAAACTTGACCATTATCGATATGCTAGCTTGATAGTGAGTACTAAAAGAAATCTTGTTTGTTTATATTCATAGTGATAAAGTTAGGTATTTTATTACATGTGATTCTGACATGATGTCACTGTATGTACTGCGCTCCTTCCTCTCCACTCGTCTCAGGTAAATAAATGCGTCTTGTTCCAGCCTGAGTAGGGCTGTCACGATGTTAGATTTTTCACACCACGGTTATTGTGGCCAAAAGAATTCACGATATCGATATATCGCGATATCTATAGAATCTATGGGGGGGTACTCAATCTATGGCAAATTTTTGTGAAGGAAGACAAGCATGTGAAGTTTATCTGGTTTCAAACTGAAGCCAAACACTGTCTGAAGGTTTCCTGAAGAACTGAAAAGCTCTTAAACCTGTTGTTGCACTGGCGCCAATAAAGTCATGCAGATAGCAGATTTGAATAAAAAAATCAAGTGCAAATACAAATACAAAAATAAGATGAGTAAAGAAAACGGGGTTCTTAATTTTAATAATCACCCTTTATTAAATATATGAACACAGAAACCCCCTGTTAACAGTTAATGTCACGTTTCCCATTCCATGATGACTAGTAAAATAATAGCTGCGTCGCGTCTATGACAACTCGAGGTATTGCACACCGGACACGCACTTTCTCAGTTTATGGCCAGCAATATATATCATTATGTTTAAGGACATTATGGAATTGAGATAATGTCTGTACTATGTTATGATTATACTGTACAATTAAATACAATAGTTCCTGAGTCTGTGATCTGAACACTTTTTTCTGCGCTCTGTGTCGCGGCAGGATTTTGAACAAGGTCCTGAGCCGTTGCTGGGCGCCGCGGACAGATGCCGAATAGAACCGCGCTGTGCTTCTCGTCCGGTGTGTGTACACTCATACAGAATGTGTTCGAATTTTAAAGACGTGGCGCTGCGCTTCTCGTCCGGTGTGCGACCACCTCTAAGGTGCTGTTTTCTTTGAAGCCGAAGAACTCTGTTGTTAATACTGGCGAGCTCAGCTTACTTTTTTCGGGTGTGGACAGAGTGTTTCACTCTAGCTGCGCGGGCGCGGACGAGCGCTGCGTCTAGAAAACGCCAATATCGCCAATACCGGTATATTGTATTGCTCTAAATTAACACGATGTCGATATTTCATGCTTTGAATATCACGATTATCGTCAATACCGGTATATTGCGACACCCCTAAGCCTGAGCGTTTGGCGTCGCGCGTTCATGTGTTTTGGGGGCGTGGCTTTGGAAGGAGCTCAGAAGGGAGGGGGTGGGAGTGAATGGAAATAATGAGCTGTGTTTATTGCAGATTAAAAGGTCTACAGTCACTCGATTTTTATATTTTCTTTTTCAGAGTACTTACATTTTAATTATGTATTGGTATACAAAGACAGTTTAAACAAATTTTTTTTTAGAAAAAGGATTACCTACCCTACCTTTAATACTCTCCAAATAAAGCCAATAGTATTTGCCATTTTATCTGCTGTTTTGTGAGCTGCAAGCATGCCTACAGACATCTGTGGAAAATGTATTCCTGCAATTCCAATTATGAGTGACATTTGTGGTTATTATTATATGACAATACTTTGAATTCCCACTTAAATTTTTCAGTGGTTTTGTTTGTTAATTTTCTGCTATTAATGAGCCACTGAACAATATTTGGACCATGAATATTAAATAACTTATGAGCGATCATTTTTGGTTTGTAAAAATTTTAAATCAATTTTTTTTCCGCAGTAATGTAAGACCTAATCCTTCATCTAAGATTCCTCAAAAAGTCTCAGATACACTGTCTTGCAAGGGATGCAAGTAAGTATGCAAACCTCTTTATTACACACTACACCACATAACATCTTTTTACATGGCAAACACCAAAAGTAAACACCTTCAAATGAGATCTTTCATGTTTTAGCATTTTTATTTTAATATTTTATAATTTCATATTTATTGACTGTTCATGTTTACATGTTACTTAAATTAAACCAGATCATATATTTTAAGATGTTTGTATGTGTATTTAATTTTCAGAGAGAATGTATTCATTTCCAAAGCACTGGGGAACTACTCTAACAGATGGAAAAAACATGAGGCAAACTTTAAAAGATTCAGGTAAAACAGTAGCCCAGAGCAGACCATGAGCTGTTCTCATAAAGGTTAAACTTAGACATCTGTAGCAAAGCTTTGTTATTGGATGAAAATAAAAGTAATGTTCTGTTGATTATGGATCATATATAAACCAGTTTTTAAATAGACAAATACACTACATAAAATGCTTACTTCAAGGCATAGTTCACTTAAAAATGAACTATTAACAAAGGATCTATTCCTTTAAGGTTAGATTTTATGTTTTACATCAGACTCAGTGTCTTTTTCCTTCCAGGTCATTGCTGAGTGGCAAATGCCATGCTGTATCAAAGGCTGTTGTCACACAGAATAACACCCCACTTGGGTCAAATGTTATCTATGATGGAGAGAGGAGAAAGCCAATACAGGTGACACAAGCCCTGTTCAACATCTTTGCTAAGGTAGTGTATAAGCATTCAAACATTGGGTGAATTACAGTATCTCTGATGATTTTGCAGTTACATTGTGTGCGGGTCTGTTTGTAGGAGCAGCCTTTTGGAAATGCTACATGGGAGTCATGTGCCGTGGTGGGGAATGGTGGTATTTTGACCAATAGCAGCTGTGGAAAAGAAATTAATTCTGCCCAGTTTGTCATTAGGTCTGTATCAGATCAAATCATGTGACCTGTATTGCCGATTAATATCAAAGTTATCAGAATCTCTATCCACATTAGCATCAGTCTGTAATGTTGGTAGAACAATACTTAGGCTATCTATGCTTTTTAAACTCCTAAGTGTAGCCTTAACACTGTATTTGATGTAGGCCAAAACTTTTATTTCCTATCAGAACAATGGCCTAATTAACCTCTGTCCACCCCTGCATTATAGATGCAACCTTCCACCACTGGATAACAGATATGAGAAAGCTGTAGGCAACAAAACCAACCTGGTGACTGCAAATCCCAGCATCCTCCATGAGAAGTGAGTCTGTGTGTAATAAATGTCCATTGTAGGCAAGTTGTTAGGAACCCACGTGCAGCTTTATTCCAAATAAACACGAACCAATTAACAATGACTTGGATTGACAATAAACACGAACTAAATATAAACTTACCAGCAGTACAGGGAACAAAACTACACAAGAGACAATGGAATCATGGGGGCTACATATATACAATAGGCTTGTTCGACTAGAACAGGGCTGCTTTCAGCCCCGACAAAACGTTGCACAACGTTTTTTAAACAGAAACGGTGATGCGTTGAACACACTGTTCTGATGACGCAAGAGTTGCAACTATGGCAGCTGAGAAGGCCATTCTTTGTGTTCTTTGTGAAGAATTTTCTGAGCCTGATGAAGTCGGTATAAATATGTGTTTAATACTACAAAATATGCCCGATGTTACAGTTACTGCACTTGCCGCCCAGAACAAAAGAGAACATCCCAATCGAGTGAAGGGATTTGTGGAAACTGAAATGGAAGCACACATCTTACCTAATTCAGACTAAAACACATCTATTTAGCCTCACATACTGACTTTATTTGTAGGTCATACTGTTTTAATACCCTGTATTTTCTTTCTCATTTTTAGGAAAAGCACTTAATTACCATTGTTTATTTCTATACCAATACACTTGCAATGAAGCTAAAAATATAAACAACTACATCATTATGTTGATATCCTATATTTTTTACAATAAAACTTTCGACAAACATGTCTTCTAATATCCTCAGTTGTTGCGTATACCGAGCTGCATCAAACACATTTGTAAATTACTTTCCTTGAACCCATTGTGCGAGTTCACTTTAATACCACGTGCTTTATATACATGTTGCTGCTGATTGGACTGCAGTTCTGACACACCCACCAAACAAGAGAAAACGTATCTCAAACCCCGTTGCACACCGGTGCACGCCGTTTCCAGGAAACATGACGTTCAACCCGGAAACCGTAGCAAAACGTTGCGCACCGTTTTGAACTTGAACATGCCCCAGGTGTTGTGCCAAATTTCGACCCCCTACCAAATTATTACCCCCCTCGTTGAAGTCAGTACCTGATTGCCTAATCCTAACCCCACCCCTAATCCTAACCCCTCCCCCACAACTAATCCTAAACCTACCAATACTAGGGGGGTAATAATTTGGCGGGGGTCGAAATTCGGCACAACACCTGCGCTGCACAGACCGATCGGTTTATGACATCAAAGTACCGCGAGAGCGATTCAAAAGCATGAGGAGCCGTATACTCTCTATAGTAATGGCAATTTCAAAACAGTGCTTCATGAAGCTTCAAAGCCTTTACGAATCTTTTGTTCTGAATCAGTGGTTCGGAGCGTGTATCAAACTGCCAGAGACACAGGATTTATACTGGATTAATTAGACAGTATAATTAATATGAATAATAGTTGTTGGCCTGTTTAGCTGAGCCATTCATAGAACAAACAAAACAAACCTTGTCAACTGATAAAATAACATATATACACTTGATAATCTTATTAGATGATCAGATAACTCCATTTGAAATATTTTACTTTCAATAAAAAATTTGCAGTAGATTTGTAAAAGGTGTTTTTATGCATGTTTGGCACAGTTTTGTGTTGCATTTACACTGTTCTGACCACTAGGGGTCACCGTGGAGTTGGGTGTCAGATTGTTTCGAAGCCTCGACACAATATGGCACATTTGCTTCAACTGTTTCAGTGATCCACGAAGCCTCGATCTGCCCACCCGTACTCTCTATTCGCTCTCGCGGTACTTTGATGACTAACAAGAAACACCTGTGAACAATCAAGACACTAAACCAATCACAAAACAGAACAGAGAAACACATGACCTGAACAACCACTCAGAACATGACACATGAACGGGGAAGCACATGACCGGATCACATGAGGGGAAAAGTGAATCACATGACATGACCAGGAACTAAGACTATATGAGAATTACAAAATAAAAGACATGAAAACATAAACTTGAAACAAAACCACAAAACAGCACCTATTGCTTGTTTGCCACTCACCATAAAACGCCAAAAGAAGAAGAAGAAACTGCAAAACAGACATGACACTGTGGTTGTGGGTTTGGCTTTAGTGACAATTAAGATGTCAAACTGTTTTGCCAATTAATCAGTTTTCTTGCTTAAAAAGTTGAACATTCAATTCCAGCAGTGCCTATCATTGACAAGGAGGAACGATTATCAATCCATCATTTAAACTCACTCAGAATGGTAATCCATGCGTCATTTTTCTATATGATTTGATCTTTTTTTATACACAGATGATTTACTGGAATAAAAGCCAAGCGATAAGTCAGATACAGTTTGTCGCATGTGTATTCTTCTGCTGATGTGTACGTTCTGCTAAAGCGACCAATGTAGTCGGACAAATGACTCAAATTAGTTGGTTTTCATTAATCAATCAAACACAGACTACAACTTTGAGATCAGTCTTACTGGTGAGAAAAGTACCGCAAAAGTAATGTAATTACTTTCGTTACATATATTTCTTTCCAAAAAACATAACTAACATAATTAGTTACTTTTTTAGCGAGTGATGCAATATTGTTACGCATTTCTTTTAAAATAACCTTTCCCCACATTGAGCCCCTCAAAGTGCCCACTCTGACCTCATGCCCAGATGATGCCCATATAACTCAGATAAATCCAGTGTGGGGTCCACATAGTTCACTGATGTAACGTGGGAGCAGGGACGAGGCAGAGAGAGAGGGACTTCAGATGCAAGCACAAGTTTATTAGAGAGACATACAGGTAAATGCAGAATAATCCAAGAACAAGAGTATAATCCACACAGCGAAGAAAGCAGAGCAACAACAGGAACACACATGCAGGAGCAACATCCGACAAACAACAACTGAAGCACAGAGGTTTAAATAGACTGGTTAAAAAGGGGCTGACAAAGGAACAGGTTTCGGGGATTAGTCATGGGAACTAATGAGGGTAATTATGGAGACAAACAAGGCAGGCAAGCCAACAAGGGAAACAGGAACCAAACACAGGAAGGGAGCAAGGAAACAGTGGGAACTGAGTATACACTTAAACATAAAAGTCCTTACAAAAACACAAGACACAAAACCAGGATCATGACAGCCGGGATTGTTTGTTTAGTGTGGTTGTTGTGATATAGTTAAAGCCAATTATCAGATTGCATTTATGTTGCCTCCAGAAAGACTGAGAAAGTAATTAAAAATCTCTGTAAAAACACATTTTGCAAGAATAATTCAAAATGTATTTAGGCCTATTATTGAAACTGTTTTATAATTTTTCAGTGGAATGCATTTCTTTTTTTCACAAATATTTATTCCTGAAAAGTACTAAAAGGATTGCTAATGGGAGTGGTATTATTGAGTGGAATATTTAAGTGAAACGCACTCAGGCTCTTCTTTATCCTCATCTGTTACAGGTACAGTGGTCTGATGGAGCGCCGTCGTCCATTTGTTGAAAGCCTTCGTCCTTATGGACAAGCCTTAATGCTGCTGCCAGCGTTCTCTTACGGTCACAACACGGCTGTATCCCTGCGTGCCTTTTACACACTGGAGGACTTTGGCAGCAATGGCCCGCTGCCTGTTTTCCTGAATCCAGAATATTTGAGAAGTTTGTCAAAGTTTTGGCGTGAGCGAGGCCTTAACTCGGTTCGTCCCAGCACAGGACTAATCATGGCCAGCTTAGCACTAGAAATCTGTGCTAACGTCCATTTGTACGGTTTTTGGCCTTTCAGTAAACATCCAGATGACAGTCGACAGATCACCAACCATTACTATGATGATCGGCAGAGCAAGAAGAATGTACATTCCATGCCGGCCGAGTTTGAACATTTATTGAAACTCCACAAGCAAGGTGTGGTTCGCATACACCTGGGGGATTGTCAACCCACACACAGGTAAAACACGAGACTGGCTGCCAACTAGGCCTTGCCTGTAATGTACATTGGTGTATTGGTGTAAACCCCTACAGAATACTTCTCCATTTGATTAAGAACTACAACAGGTCACCTGGATGAGTGTCTGGAAAGACACAGCTGTGAATGTAATTGTGCACTGAATCTATATTGCTTGTAATGCTGTGTGCACTTGCTCACAGAAGAAGCCATGACACAACAAATTCATCTTTTTTAAGTTAATTTGAGATATTCTTGCACACAAAAATAGCTGAAAACGAATGTACTGATTAGCCTTGGTATACTGTGAAAGAATTGAATTAGGAAAATGACTCCTAGAGCAGCACCCCTAAACACTCCTTAAGTGGTCTTGCCTTATTCAGCCTTTAATGTGCTCGCTATCGGTGCTTCTCCAGCTCTGTTGCATTCATCACAAGTGCCAGTCTTTCCTCTTTAGCATTTATTAGCAGTGAATGTGAATTTGATCTCAGGTGTGGAGAAATAGCTGTAAAAGCAGCTCTGTATTTGACTCTAGACTTTGATTCCAGGACTAAGATCTCAGCTAAGACATTGCAGAAATGTCTGGTTGTTTGGATGGATGATGCCACTATCACAGTGTGAAACAATAAGAAGCATGGATGTGGTTAGTGTAACTCAGAGTAAGAAACTAGAGGTGTAATAGGGGCAAATTTCAATGTGCCAATTCTAAATGCTGTATCTGAGTATGACATTACTCTTACAGCAATCACTGTAATGTAAATAATTAATTAATTAAAAATGTCAATTTCAGTTCAAATGCAAATTCTTGGTGCAGTTTATGCGTAGACATAAGATTTCTCTGTTTCTATGAATTATTTAATTGACAAATGAAAAAGTAACCATCAGTAATTAAAAGGATTGTTTGCCTAAGTGTTTTTTTTTACTCACCCTCATGTTCAAAACTTGTGTGATTTTCTTTCCTTTGCCTTAAAACCCTTATCTCAGATTTATTTCAGCCAGTAGGTTTGTGTGAATTACAGACCACAAATGTTCTTTTTGTTCACTGAAAACTCATCTTGATGGATTCATGAGAGATGTGACAATATCTAATTTATGAGCGAATTATAATTTTTTGTTAGATTCTAGTTTTTAGATTCCAAAATTGTTGTGTCAGTCAGCCAGTTGATCCAGTTCACAAAATTGTTTGAATCATTCATAAATCAAACTGATTCAGTTCACATGTTTATCTCACAAACTCACTGATTCATTTTCAGCAGTTAAAGTGTAGGGTAACATGGGGTAAAATGCCCCCTGGGACAAGATAATCCCCCCACCTTAATTTTTTCTCCTAACCATAGATGGCACAAAATCTCATCTCAATGAATGGCTACTGTTGGGGAGCAACACCAAACACCAGAACAACACCAATTCACCCCCCCCTCGGCCTGTAATTGACTAATTCTGTAGGATCAAGTTGCATTTTTTTAACAAGCGGTTTAATCATAGCCAGCTTAAAAGTTTTTGGTACGCATCCTAATGACAAAGATGTAATGATATTAAGAAGAGGATCTATGACCTCTGGAAGCATCTCTTTCAGTAGCTTAGTCGGTATAGGGTCTAACATACATGTTGTCGATTTAGATGATTTAATGAGTTTAGAAATTTCTTCCTCTCCTATAGCAATGAATGAATCGAATTTTGCAAGCACGGATGGCAGGTTAACAGGTTAATCGCCAGGGAGGTGTGCATTCACGCGTGTTGCAGAGGCTGACAGAACGCTTCCTCCTATGGGCGGCTGAGTGATTTCTCTCGATGCGGGCAGTTCATGTACCGGGCAGGTTGACGCTTGGCCGGGGATGCATTGTGGAGCCGCTGGCCCAGGAGGAGAAAATAGGCTTTCCTTCTGGTGAAGATAATGCAGCTAGTGCCAGAGCTGTGGGACTTGCATGTGTGGCAGGTCAACACGCTGAATACTCGCTAGATGTTTTGCAGCGAGTGCTGAACACAATAGCAGAGACGAGGGCTCTTTCAACGAGGCGTTTGTTCACTCTCAAGTGGAATGTGTACTAGCCTGGTGTGCAGCCAGGAATGAGAACCCAGAGGCCTGTGCTTAATCTGTGATCCTGGCATTTCTGCAGGACCGGTTGGATGCTGGAAGTTCACCCTCTACATTGAAGGTATATGTAGCTGCTATAGCTACTTTCATACCGCTATTGAGGGGCGCATGGTTGGCAAGCACACCTTAATAACGGGCTTTCTATGGGCGCGAGACGATTGAATCCTTCCTGCCCTCATTTGATGTCAGTCTGGGACTTATGGCTAATGACTGTATAGTAAGACTCACACCGAGACGTGGTTATGCACTTAAAGTGCTCTCAACACCGTTCAGAGCTCAGGTGATAACGCTTCAAGCAATTGATTCTCCCGACATGACCTTTGGCGAAGGATCTGACAAGTGCTTGCTGTGCCCTCTTCGTGCGCTGCATGCTTATGTGGACAGAACCAGCCATTTTCGCCTGTCAGAGAAGCTGTTCGTCTACTTTGGAGGCTTTGGAGCAGAGGCTTTCACACTGGACAGTGGAAGCGATACGCCTGGCTTATGTCTCCCAGGAAGCGGACTGTCCTATAGGTGCTCATGCCCACTCCATAACGGGATTGGCTGTGTCTTGGGCTTGGTCTAAAGGTATGCATATTTAGGACATTTGTTTAGCAGCGGGATGGTCTTCGCAAAATACCTTTGCTCGATTGTATAACCTTGTGCTGCAGTAGTGCCTGCAGTAGTGCCTGTTCATTGTGGGACTAAATGCTGGTTCTTTATATGATGCAGTTATATAGCAGTTAGCTGATTACCTCAAAAGTCCATTGATATCACCATCAGTTCATACTGTTGTAAACACTTTCTCTGACAAGCAGATACAATGAGACTTGTTTTCCGGTTTGTTCATGTGACGTTCGGCATAAAACCTGTAGTCAACATTATTATGACTAAAAGTTTGCTAAGAAGTATTTCCCTAAAGCAAGGCAGTGTTTGACTCTAAGCGTATCCATAGCATAACTGGTGGGAGTAGCCTTGGATGGCAACATGCCCAGTGCATTATCGGTTTTGAAGTTTTCCTATAGGCCTACCTATTTGGCAAAAGGGAAGACAACAGCCTCTTTTCTCTGTTTTCTCTAGTCAGGTATAGCAAGATAAAAAAAAATCACCTTTCTACTGTTTCTGTCAGGACCACTACCATCAAATACGATTGACAATTAGCATACAGTTTGGATTGGCGGTGTAACAAGTTAGCTCAAAGGGGAAATATTAATAATAACTCATAATTATCCATTATGATTAATTACTAATATTTGGGTCAGTTAATTTTAATTAACTTGAGGTAGCTAAATTAATATTACAATCAATTTATCAGTTCCAACGAACTCTTTTAATTATTCATTTATTCTAAGAAACGCTTATCTTTCATGGCCACCGAAAAATAATTATTTCTTAGCATGTACAGCGCTTTAGAGCATGTAACAAGATCAAGATCCGTAAAATTGACTTTGTTGCAAGCAGAGAATCAGAACCAAATACATATTGTGCACAAGTTTTATTAACTAAATCACAAACATAACTAAACTAAACAAACATACATACATTCATACATACATACATGCATAGGTAAAATGGTGAGTGATATGGAACCGGAAACAGGAAATGGAACTATGGAAAAGATCTATTTAACTATGAAAAGAACCATCAGCTTATCATTTTCAGAGCACCTCATTAAATTGATACTTCCATGGTCTGTACAGTGGACACAATTCTTGAAGTGGTTGAAAATTTAGTTTGTTGATGGGTCCGTGAGTGTCAAATGTCACTGTACAAGTTGCAATCGTTTTCTTCTCTGCTGGATGGAGAAGATATGATGAACTTGCATGGTTATTTCGACGCTGTTCTAATGGCTGGAGTGCAGATTGTGGCCTCAAATGGTGGGAGTTGCGATGGTCTTCTTCTGCATTGAATGAAGACATTGAACTCCTGAGGTTGTCCTTGATGCTGTTGTGGTTAAGAGAGTCCTCTCTCTCTTGAGTGAGCACATGTCTGCAGCCCGGGGGCCTGCTGAGGCCACGCTGGACAACACGGCATCCTGAACGTACCGAGAAGCCAAGAGTTGATCGTTGCAAGAGTGATGGTAAGGTTACAGTTTTTTTCTTGGTTGGATTGAAGAAAAGACAGTCAAGATAGCAGGGGGTGGTCATGGCCTGCTGGGGCCCTTGGGCCCCTGTGCGGGGAGGTCCCCACAGGATCAACCTGAAGAAGCAGCAGTTGAGGCCAAAAGAGAAGAGGAGAGGAATCACTTGTGGATTTGTCTCTAATAAAGCCTGAGAAAGGCCCCACTTCTCCGGGTTTGCTTGACCAATGAGAAGGGTGGAATTTCCGAGCGGGAAGATTCCTCTGTGGTTGATTTATGAATCTTTGTTCTAAGCGTGCTCATTTGCTTGTGCAGCTGGATTGGTTTCTGATGAAGAAACTAAGAAAGATTCTTGTAATACTAATATGTTGCGCAGCTATCGGCATATCATGTACACAACAATTTCGATCTTCAAAGTACCAATTTATAGAGACCAAACATGGTATAGTTGAGGTTACATTGACCGTTGGTTCTATAATAAAATACATAGTATCAACGAGATAATAGTATCAAAAGATAATAGTCTTAAAAGACACAACACAAGACAGTAAATCATTCACAAAAAGTTCTGGGATGCATGTTAATTTCATGTTAATCAGTTAATCAGTTCAACTTATCTGATCGTGGTCATGGTAACTAAGACCTTCTTGCCCTGTTTGGGGGAATGGGGCCACAGATCCCAGAGTGAGTTCTAAATATCATTTGATAACAAATACTTGTGTCTGACTTGTCTCAGTCGTTACAGCGGTATGGTTCCGTTCTGGGCGAGAACTCCCTGTGCATCCATGCAGCCTAGCATGGATAAGAGCAGGGAGAGCAGCAATAACCCCCCTTGGGGTAAACAGAACAGAACCAACATGAAAGTTTGCAAATATATTTAATTCAAGATTTTAAAGTACAACATAATTTGAGAATTTATTCTGATTCAAGGGGAATCAGAATGCCAAATCCTGACTGGGCGAGAGGAGGAGCTGGGGATGGAGGAGGGTAATTAGCTCCTGAGAAACGTGATAGCTGCTGATAATACTGAAGGAGCTTATGTATACGGTGATAGGCGTCATATTCCTATAGGTAGATGTGGATCAGCTGAGGGTCAGCTGATGCTGTCATGATCCTGGCTCTTTCCTTCTCTTTTTCTTTCCCTTGTCTCCCTCTGCTGGCTGTTTTACGCCTTACTACCTCCTTGCTCTCACACTTACGCACACACTCATTACGCTTCACCTCATCGCCCTCAGCTGTTGCTCATTCGCATCCCATCTACACACCTGTTCTCTATCTTTCACTTTTGTCTTCGCTATATCTAGTTCTCTCTTTCGTGTCTGTATTGTCGGATTATTGTTTGACTGTGATGCACGTCTACTGTTATTGCTCTGAAGAGAAAACTTGTCCTGTCCTGTCTAGTCCTGTCTAGTCCTGCTGTCTACTGTGCAACTGTAATCATCTGCTGTGAGTTACCAATTCTGTGCTGTACCCAGTGCTCTCCGTGGAGAATAGCAGAGGGTTCCACTGCTCACCTGCTTTCCAGTCCTCGCTGCCCAGGAGTGGCCAGATCAGCAGTCTCCTCTGTTTCTACGAGCTGATCAACTGTATCCTCTGTTTCTTCTTATTCTGAGAGAAGCAACGAACTAAGTCTTTGTTTTGTTTTCTGAAGAGTGACTTTCTGTTATCAGCCTGCACGGCGTAATCTTGTTTCATTAAAGAGAACATTACCTGCTTTTCGTCTCTGGACCTCTCTCTTCATCACAGAATAATCCGACCAGCAGTATGGAGCAGGCTGGTGAACATCCTATCCAGGCCGCTGTGGAGATGCAGGGCGCCTTACTGGGTCGGCACGATGAAGAACTCTCCGCCGCCCGCCGTGTTGTGGACTCGCTGACCGCTCAAGTGGCCGATCTCTCTCAGCAGCTCCACGTGCTTCGCATGGACGCTTCCCAGTCTGCCTCATCAGGTACACTTGAACCGAGGGTCAACAACCCTCCTTGTTACGCTGGTGAACCTACGGAATGCCTGCCTTTCCTCACCCAGTGTGAGGTCGTTTTCTCGCTCCAGCCATCTATCTACACAAGAGAGCGCTCCCGAATAGCCTATGTAATCTCTCTTCTCAAGGGGAGAGCCCGCGAGTGGGGAACGGCTGTCTGGAATGCTGAAGCTGATTGTCTGATCCGATATTCACTGTTTAAAGAGGAGATGCTGCGAGTTTTCGACCGCTCGGTCCATGGTCCTGAGGCTTCTCGCACACTGTCCTGCTTACGGCAGGGACGCCGCTCTGTCTCTGACTTTTCTGTGGAGTTCCGGACTCTCGCCACCTCCTGTGGTTGGAACGAGCCTGCTCTGGTGGCTCGTTTTATTGAAGGTCTCAATGCTGAGATTAAGGATGAGGTGTTGGCTCGTGAGGTCCCTACTCGTCTTGACCCACTGATAGACTCTGCTTTACGCATAGAGAAGCGCTTTGAACTGCGCCAGCGGACTCGCCGTGCTATGACCACGCCTACTCTTTCGTCTACCGCCAGCTCTCCACCTGCTATTTCTACCGAACACGAGCCAATGCAGTTAGGAGGGATACGGATCTCGGCTGCTGAGCGCCATCGTAGAATCGTCAACCGTCTGTGTCTTTACTGCGGTTCGGATAAGCACTTCGCTACACAGTGCCCAGTAAAAGCCAAAGCTCACCAGTCATAAGAGGGAGACTGGTGAGCGCATCCTCTCTGGACCCTCTACTGCGCTCCCGGACCACATTTCCTGTTTTCCTCCGCTGGGCCAACTCGTCTGTCACCTGTCCCGCTCTGATAGACTCTGGAGCTGAGGGAAATTTTATGGACAGGAACTGGGCTCTTAAACAGGGTATTTCCCTATTAGACCTTCAAGACCTCACTCCTGTCTTCGCCCTGGATGGTCGAATTCTCGCCCAGGTTTGCTGCTCTACAGCACCGGTGAGTCTCACCGTGTCTGGTAACCACAAAGAGACTATTTCTTTTTTAATTTTTGATTCGCCTAATACCCCTGTAGTTTTGGGTCATCCATGGTTGGTTAAACATAACCCTCATATTAACTGGGCTAAGAATTCCATACTCTCATGGGGGCTTTCATGTCATATAGAATGTCTTGTGTCTGCTGTCTCTCCTGTATCTACTGTGCCTGTTTTTCAGGAGGAGCCAGGGGATTTGTCCGGTGTTCCTGAGGAGTACCTCGATTTGCGGGCGGTCTTCAGTTGTTCCCGGGCCGCATCTCTCCCTCCCCATCGGCCGTACGATTGCAGCATTGAGCTTCTCCCGGGTACTACGCCTCCTCGCGGAAGGCTTTATTCTCTTTCGGTTCCTGAGCGCAAGGCTCTTGAGAAGTATCTTTCCGATTCGTTAGACGCAGGTACTATCGTTCCCTCCACCTCTCCTGCGGGGGCAGGTTTCTTTTTTGTGAAGAAGAAGGACGGTTCGCTCCGCCCCTGCATTGATTACAGAGGCTTGAATGACATAACTGTTAAGAACCGTTATCCGCTGCCGCTCATGTCTTCAGCCTTTGAGATACTGCAGGGGGCTCAATTCTTCACAAGACTGGACCTTCGTAATGCCTATCATCTTGTCCGCATCAAGGAGGGTGATGAGTGGAGAACGGCGTTTAACACACCCCTAGGGCACTTTGAATATCGCGTTCTTCCGTTCGGGTTGGTCAACGCTCCCGCCGTGTTTCAAGCTCTTGTCAATGATGTTCTCAGAGACATGTTAAATCTTTTCGTGTTCGTTTACCTTGACGATATCTTGATTTTCTCTCCTAATCTCCAAGTTCATGTGCAACACGTAAGACAGGTCCTTCAAAGACTTCTTGAGAATCGTCTTTTTGTCAAAGCCGAGAAGTGCACCTTTCACTCCCAGTCGGTCTCGTTTCTCGGTTCCATTATTTCCGCCCAGGGAATCAGTATGGACCCTGCCAAGGTTCGCGCTGTTACAGACTGGCCTAGACCAGAGTCCCGCGTTGCCCTCCAGCGTTTTCTAGGGTTTGCTAATTTTTATCGACGCTTTATTCAAAATTTTAGTCAGATTGCGGCCCCTCTCACTGCGCTCACGTCTGTTAAGATTCGATTCTCCTGGACTGAAGCTGCCCAGGCAGCTTTTGATCTTCTCAAATCGCGTTTCTCTTCCGCTCCCATTCTTGTCACGCCTGATTTAGAGAAGCAGTTTATTGTCGAGGTCGATGCCTCAGAGGTCGGGGTAGGGGCCATCCTCTCTCAGCGCTCTTCAGCTGATGAGCGGATTCACCCCTGCGCCTTTTTTTCACATCGTTTAACCCCTGCCGAGCAAAATTATGATGTAGGTAATCGAGAGCTTCTGGCCATTCGTCTGGCTTTGGGGGAGTGGCGACACTGGCTTGAGGGTGCTGCGGTTCCGTTCGTGGTTTGGACCGATCACAAGAACCTCGAATACATACGTTCTGCCAAGAGACTTAACGCCCGTCAGGCTCGCTGGTCTCTCTTCTTTATGCGTTTTGATTTTTCTATCTCTTATCGGCCGGGGTCCAAGAATTTAAAGCCTGACGCTCTATCACGCCAGTTTCCCTCTTCAGGGACCGTGCCAACTAATGAGGGAATTCTTCCTCGTGGGGTGGTAGTTGGCGCGGCCGTCTGGGGTATTGAACGTTTAGTCAAACGAGCCCTTTCTCGCACTCAGACGCCTAGGCTCTGCCCTAAGGGACTTTTGTTTGTGCCACCCTCCGCCCGCCGCGCCGTTCTTCAGTGGGGTCACTCGTCTAAGTTATTCGCTCATCCAGGGGTAAGGGGCACAATTTCCGCCGTTCGACAACGATTTTGGTGGCCTTACCGCGAGCGAGACATTCGTCGCTTCATCGCTTCATGTTCTATCTGCGCACAGACCAAGATCAGTAACAGACCCCCGGCAGGGTATCTTAGACCCTTACCTATTCCGTCGCGTCCGTGGGCACAAATTGCCCTTGACTTCATTACTGGTCTCCCTTCTTCCAAGGGTAACCACGTAATTCTCACGGTCGTTGATCGCTTTTCAAAAGCCGCCCATTTTATTCCGTTGCCTAAGCTTCCGTCAGCCAGAGAGACCGCTCAGATTGTCGTTGACCATGTGTTCAAGATCCATGGTCTTCCCGAGAATGTTGTCTCGGATCGAGGTCCACAGTTCTCCTCCCTCTTTTGGAAGGAGTTTTGTCGCCTCATAGGTGCCTCTGTCAGCCTCTCCTCCGGGTTTCATCCCCAGACAAATGGTCAGGCTGAACGCGCAAACCAAACTATCGGTCGTCTGTTACGCACCCTTGCTTTTCGTAATCCCGCGTCCTGGGTAGAACAGCTTCCTTGGGCAGAGTATGCCTATAATTCCGCTCCCGCCTCGGCCACCGGTCTGTCGCCGTTTCAAGGCAGTTTGGGGTACCAACCTCCCCTTTTCTCCGCTTCTGATACCGAGTCTAAGGTTCCTTCGGTTAAGGCGTTTATTCAACGTTGCAAACGAACTTGGAGAATAGTCAGGTCCGCCCTTTGTAAGTCTCGTTCTGTGACGCGTCGATCCGCTAATAAGCGGCGCATCAAGAGTCCCCGTTATGTCCGCGGACAGAAGGTCTGGCTCTCAACCGCTAACCTTCCCCTTCAGTATCCTTCGCGTAAGCTGGCTCCCAAATTCATTGGACCATTCCGCGTCATTAAGGTCCTTAGTCCGGTCTCGGTCAGACTCCGATTGCCGGCCAATCTCCGTAGGGTTCACCCAGTTTTTCATGTTTCTTGTTTGAAGCCCGTTATTCGCGCTCCTCCTCGTCCTGTCTTGTCTCCGGTCCGGGTTGAAGGTTCGCCCATCTACCGAGTTCGCAGATTACTAGATGTGCGCCCCAGGGGGAGGGGCCATCAATTTCTTGTCGATTGGGAGGGTTATGGGCCTGAGGAGAGATGCTGGATCCCCTCCCGGGACGTCCTGGACCGCTCGCTTATTGACGAATTTTTCCGCTCCCGTCAGTCCTCTTCCTCAGATGCGCCAGGGGGCGCACTTTGAGGAGGGGGTACTGTCATGATCCTGGCTCTTTCCTTCTCTTTTTCTTTCCCTTGTCTCCCTCTGCTGGCTGTTTTACGCCTTACTACCTCCTTGCTCTCACACTTACGCACACACTCATTACGCTTCACCTCATCGCCCTCAGCTGTTGCTCATTCGCATCCCATCTACACACCTGTTCTCTATCTTTCACTTTTGTCTTCGCTATATCTAGTTCTCTCTTTCGTGTCTGTATTGTCGGATTATTGTTTGACTGTGATGCACGTCTACTGTTATTGCTCTGAAGAGAAAACTTGTCCTGTCCTGTCTAGTCCTGCTGTCTACTGTGCAACTGTAATCATCTGCTGTGAGTTACCAATTCTGTGCTGTACCCAGTGCTCTCTGTGGAGAATAGCAGAGGGTTCCACTGCTCACCTGCTTTCCAGTCCTCGCTGCCCAGGAGTGGCCAGATCAGCAGTCTCCTCTGTTTCTACGAGCTGATCAACTGTATCCTCTGTTTCTTCTTATTCTGAGAGAAGCAACGAACTAAGTCTTTGTTTTGTTTTCTGAAGAGTGACTTTCTGTTATCAGCCTGCACGGCGTAATCTTGTTTCATTAAAGAGAACATTACCTGCTTTTCGTCTCTGGACCTCTCTCTTCATCACAGATGCAAGCTTGACTAATGTGACCTACCAGAACTAACGCTACGCTTGATATAGGCAGCCAAGTTTTATTTAAAGCACATTTTGCCAGTGGTCCCTTTTAAAGCTCACTGGTAGGAAAAGTTTAAGTGAACAGCTTAAATGTCTGTTCGTCACTCAAAGCTATGACTTACAACATATAGGCTGGTGCATGAGCTTCTGTCACAAGCAACAATGTTTGACATGCTTCTGTTGCAAAAGACAATCCAGATGACAATAGACATATATTTGCTAGCATAAAGTTCATGTTTGTTGGTTGGATTCCAGCCTACGTTCTTTTAGCCGCTGGAGGTTGTTGGTATGGTCTTTAGCCTTACCTCTATAGATCAGCCCTCCATTCAGCTCGGTTTTGCACTGCCTTGGTCCAGGAGTTAGGAGCGCCCTCCTTGAGCACACTATGCTAAATTTACCTATCGGTAAGCCCCTCCCCTCGAACGCAGATGAGCCAATGGCAGTTGAGTATCAGTTGCATGAGGACCAGAACTCTGACAACTTTAGGTTTCAGCGCCATTAAGAAACATTGGAAGATTTGAAGCTCTCATCGGTTTGATGGTGTTTATGTTACAAAAATGGTAAAATTATGTGCATGGGATAACACTGATTCCAGGTATCCTGAGAGGATGGGCATGGGTATTCATGTACTGAATCACCATACTGTGCGTGCGTTCACCAGCGCGTTTTAAAGGTGTGATAAGATTTGCGCGAACGGACCAATTATTTTCGCATTTCGACTGAAGCCCGTTTTATTTATCAATTTATCAATTGATGTAGGCGTAGCAACCTGGTTCCCTAGGATTCATCCCCAGTCCCAATGAAGACGAAAACGTTAATTTTCTGGTTGTCATACATTAGGTTAAAATTAAAGTTAGTGAGTCCATGCTAACGTTCAAACCTATATAGTTAACTGTTCTCACATCATGCACGTGTAGGTCAAAAACACATAAACGAAGGTCTACATTTCAGTGCCTCTCCATATTAAACTGGTTAAATGTAAATTAATTTAATCTAATCTTACCCTGCAGTACATGAACAGTGTTGATCCTGAATGTTGTCACCTGCGATCGTGAAGACCGAAACATGAGGCTTCTCCCGCTTGCATTGTGATCTGTAAACCCTCGCTTCCAAAATAATCTTGTTACCCACCACATTTATTTTAAAATCATTTATATATCCCTCCTTGGCATATTTAAAGGGAAACTTCAGGATTTAGCATTAAGCTTTGTATTAGCAGAAAACCTGTAGTATTTTCGAATTACCGTGCTTTCCACCCTCATATCCCCCTGAGACGAGAGATTTATGTATTTTTTGTCTGGAAAAAAATCCTCCGATGATGTGTTACAGACAAATTACAGACATGGCCGATTCGCACGGGATTAAGATCACAAAAGCCAAATCCCGGACATTTTGGGCGATCTCGAAATCCCGGGCAGACTCGTCAGTCGTCACGGAGACTCACTAGTAGCCTAGCCTTGTTGTTTTAAACTGCGCTCTCTTACCGGTAGGCATGGCTTGGGAGTGGCCTCCTAGGGCAGCGAAGCAAGTGCATTCTGGGAGTTGTTGTCTTTCATCCACATAAGCCAAAAATACATTTTCTGGCTTTTCTCAGTCTAGAAAGCTCCAAATTCAAAAATAATTTCACATTTCTTCTACATAAATGACCCATTTTAAATACACATTAATCTTTCCAGAGGTGAAGTACCCCTTTAAGTCCCACTTGAATGCTCCTCGGCGAGAGGTGGTCCTTCTATGTCCAGAATTGATCAAAAACATCTTGGGACAAGGTTTTCACACTGATGGCTGTCATTGTAAGACAGTTAGCAACTCTATTTATTTGTCTGAGTTAGCAACAGTAACTAAAGCCCTATTCGCACTGGATTAATATTATCTGGGGACCTCGTGTGATTTAGAAATTACCCACCCACATCTGAATTCCGTGTGGCGTATTCGCACGGGATAAGCGAAGCCTGTGATTTTACTAGAATTTACTGACTTATCTCCCGGATATCATGTCAATAGGCTATTGCTTGGAAATGTATTGTCGTTATTATAGGTCTAGCTGTATGATATATCATAAACAGAAGAATGTTCCTTACCACATGCTGCTATACATGTCATCAATCTCCATTTAATCATTCTTTTTGTTTTTGCTCTTGTTTTCAGCTTTCTCTTTCTGCAAATTGTATAGTTGTATCGTATCATGGTGTATAGCGATATGACCCAGCACCCAAAATACTAACAAAGCAGTCCGACGCAGCCTCCATTCTTTGCGAAAGATGGATAAAAAAGCGCACAGGAAACAAAAACCTTGAAAAAATGATAAACGACCACGCCAAATCACAGAGATGCCGATTTGCACGGGACTAATATTATCACAGGACCTCGGGTGTTCGACAAAATATGGTAGGTCACTTGCGGGGGAATTTTTACTTTACAAATTACAGACATGGCCGATTCGCACGGGATTAAGATCACAGACAACTTCCGCAATTATTACAAATTACTAGAGGTCACCAGGTAATACTAATCCTGTGCGAATAGGGCATAAGGCGGACGGGGCTTACCGATAGGTCAATTGCGTGGGGTATGCGCATTCTGGTGACATGCCCAGCCCATCTGAGACGAATGAATTTTAGGTGGGAGGACAGTGGTTTACTTTTGGTCACTTTGAACCGATTATAAACCTGAGGCATTTAGTATGGAAGGCACTTAGCCGACTCTCTTGATGCCTGTAGGTATTCCAGCATTCAACGCCATACAACAGGACGCTCAGAAGAGGCATTGTAATTACAAGGAAAGAAGCAACCAGTACATTATCAAAAAGAGTTTAGACATTAGACATTTTTAGGTGAACTTCTTTAGCACAAACACCTTTCAAACGCAGATTTATTAGAGTCAGTTCATTTGGTTTAGTCTTAATTGGCTTCAGTCAAAATATAGTACAAAGTAAACTCCTGCTGACTCTTTCCATTCAGGGGCAGTCTGATCATGACAGTGAGTTGGCCAGTTGAAAGGCTTGTTCTCACTGGAGCTTCTTCTGATAGGACAGCTTGGCAATTTGTGCCTTCTGAAATTCCTCTGCATGTGGTAGGTGTTGACAGATGGGCCCCTATAACTGTACAATCAAACTACAAAGTCCATTCTCTTGAAAAGGTTGGTACTGTTAGTGATCTACATCTGTTTTTGAAGGAAATGAGAGTGGCAAAGTTCAATTTAATGTGATGCTGACTCAAAAGACAATGAACTATATGTTTTCATGAAAACAATCAGTACAACCATAAACTGTTGGCTGCTGATAAATCTCTTGGTTTTCCTTATTTGTTAAATGAATACACGTGAATACACATTATGCACAAAACTAACAAAAATAATCATTAACAAAATGTTTAAAGTGATAGTTCATCTGAAAATGAAAATATTGTTATACTCCCCCTCGTCTTTCCAAACCTGTATGACATTCTTTATTCTGTGGAACACAAAAGAATATTTGAAGCACGTTGTCCATACAATGAAAATCAACGGAGTCCAAAACAACACTTTTTAAACTTTTTGTGTTTCACAGAAGAAAGTCATTTTTGGGCAAACTATCCCTTTAATATTTGGATCTGTGTCCAGACCCCTCAAGACCTCTCACTGCGCAGCGCTGCCATGAATGTCTGTCTATGGAAACTATGGAAAACCTGCTTCTGTACATCTGGTGTGTAAATGTTACTGCAGGGCAAGGGTAAGATCTGTCCAATATGATCTCTCTTCCTGACGCTTGCTCTGTTGTCCGTATTTTCAATTTGCAGTCAATTGGCTGGGGAGTCCCGCGACCCTACAGAGGATAGTGGTTTGTGGAATGGATGGATGGATGGCCAGGGAGTACACTTTTGTTGTTCTAAACGTTCCGCAAGCTGTTCCACACACTCAGGGGATTCCGCTCATGTTGGCCAAGCCAGAGGGTTTTTCTGCATCTGTGTTACACCCTTTTAAGGGAAAGACATTCCCATTGGGAACCTCATTTGACACTACAGTGACCCCATGATCTGTTAATGGTTCACAGGCCAATCTGATGCCTTATGGAATCCATTCTGAGAGAAACCTGCTTTGACAAATACGGAGAAACAGTTGATGTTCTGGAGATGAGTTAGAGCGACAAACGTGGCTCGCCCCCGCACAAATACATCATCTGTCAAAGATAGGGATGAATAATAGGCTGACCCCTTCACGAACCATCAAAAATATTCCATTGACACGGGTGCCTTTAATGCCAAATGCATATTCGCTCTCAGACACGCACACAATTCCCATTCATTTCATTTTATTAACAAAATAGCTCTGAACATGCATTTCAAAATCCAAAGAGAGGGTTTTCAAAAATTGGAAATCGCTGAACAATCCAGCTTGGCACATTAAATGCATTTTTTCTCCCTCATTTTCAAACACAGTGACAACATTTATTGAATCACATACCAGTCAGGACAAACAAAGGTCTTATCAAACACATTACTGGCTTGATGATAACCAGGAAAGGACAATAAATTGAAACGCATGCTTTCACACTCACACATACTCATCAGTAAGAAGAATGCCATCATACTTCATTTCGACCAGCTGAGAAGACTTGCTTTCAAAGCGATGTGTCAAACTCTGAAGTAAAATAGCTTACGACTTCAGTTTCTCTTTCTCAGACAGCTGACAAAAGTACGAGAGAGGTTTTTCTTGAGGATTACCTCGGCTAACTCAAACTCCACACACACTCCCATATTAAAAAAACACAAACGTAAACACACGCAGTGGTGCTCAGATGTGGAACAGAGGGGTCTCTTAAACTCACTCCATCTGGAGCGCTCGGATATACAGCTACTCCAACACGCACCCACACATAAAAGGTCAAAGTAGTTACACTGAAGAATCCTTTTTGTGTAGAGTTTTCCACTGGAAAGAGTGCTGTGGAATTTCTCCTAAAACATTCCTATTTTCCCTCCCATGCAAAATCATATTTGAAGGGATCGAATATGACTATGAAAAAAGGATTCACGGAGCAAACTGGCTTGCTACAAAGTACATACATCAAATTGTTTTGTTTTTGCTACAAGTAAAGGCAACAAAATTATAAAAAAAATCCTACAAAACGTATTTTGTAATAATCAAATCATATGGGCACTGCTGAGTTCCATGTATTAAAAAAGCTAATAAAAAAAGAAACCTAATTGATGTTTAAAAATACAAACAAGTCAAGTCTCGCTTATAGAAACCACACATCTAATGCCACAATCTTCAGCATCAATAAATACTGCTTAAATGCTGATATGTAAAGGGATTATCTTTTATTTTTTTAATTCGTTAATCAAAAATTTCTCACATGCACTCATGCAATCACTCCCCCACCTTCTCATCCTCAGCTACACGCAAGCGCGCACACGCAGGCACACACAATGGTGTTCTATGGCGTGTTTTCCTCAGTCCGCATGACTGCATAGTAGCTTGATGTCTTTATTGTGACAAACAGTATTTGGTCTCCCATGGCAATTGTCACAAATTGAAACATCCCACATAAAGGCAAAAGTCTCGCAAGTTGGAATGTGGCAGTAAGAGAGAAAATGGAAGACTCAACACAGTGTGCATGTGAATGTTTTTGTGTGTATCTTGGATATCTACATTGCACTGTTAAACTCTCAACCTCCATTTGGACCAAGTTAGACCTGCTACTTGGATCTGCTAAGTCTCTTAGAGCCAGAGGATGTTCCCACAAATACATGTTCACTAGAGCAATAGCAACAATACACAGTGAGCTTCTGTCAAGTCAATCTTAATGAAAAATTATTTTCATATGCAACTAAATGTACAGGGTTCCCACACTTTATAACCAATGAATATCCATGATATTTCCCCTTAACTTTTCCATTCAATATTCAATTACTGCATACAGATTTAAATAATAATAATTTTCTATTCCTTTTAAGTTTTAAAAAATAATTTCCATGATTTTTTTTTTTCAGGCCAGGAAATCACACTTTTAAAATAACTTGTTATTTCCAGGTTTTCTAAGACTGTGGGAACCCTGTATATATTTATATGGCTGATAAGAGTAGACTGCAACTGCTTTCTTCACCAGTAGGGGATAGTACAAGAACAGAGTAGGATAAGGATCCATCAACTAAATATCCCAAGTCTTGGTGGCTACAGAGATCTAGAATTTCAAGAACTAAAAGACATTGCACTGATGCTTCTAACACTCATAGCTTTGAGTGTGACCAAAAATTGCACTGAATGTGTTTGTGTGTTTGTTAATGTAGATTACAGTTTATCAGCTTATTTCACAGGACTGTTTTGTTGGGTCTTGAAGACCACAGAGTACCACCACTACATTGGTGCATCATTGCATTGTTATAGCATTGTAAATGTAAAAGTTATTGTTTAACACTGGAAATAAGAAGACAGCTGGCTTGGAATCGGATTGTAGTGTCATCACTCTTCCAAAGGGATCCGATAGGAAGACTTTCTCTCACTGAGTACCTCAATGAATAGTTCCAAACTTTGAAAACGGATGAGTTTTTTTCAGGATTATGAGGGAATGTTCTTAGAGCTTAACATAACCTTGAGAACACAAGATTATTTTAGGAAGATCAAGTTCCTTTAAGGCACTGAAAGCATTTAAAAATATATATACAGCATATTTTCCAATTGCGAATGCGCAGTCTTTGTAATCTGTGGGATACACACAATATTTTATGTCTAGAATGTGTAGAAATGGATAAGAGGTTGCCCACTGAGTGTTATGTTCAGGTGTGCGTGCAAATGTCAGATCCAGACAGATGGTTTGCCTTCTCCTGACTTGCTGCTGCTGCTGCTCCCAGCGCTCCCAGATTTCCCATGCTTGGACCGTTGCTTTCGCTCCTTCTGAGGTACTGTGGTGATGTTACTCTGAGGCTTCTCATCGATGTCATTAGTGTCGTTGAGCTCGTCGTGGTTATTGCTAGCATTGTGCTGCAAGGTATAGGCTTGAATCGCCGCCTCTAACTGTATCACGTCTTTGTTAATGGGTGGCGGCCGCGCCTCACCTGCAGATGGAAAGTTGTCCTCATTGGAGCCGTACTGCTGCTGCTCTTCCTGTGCAATGTTGGCACGGTTCTGCTTGCACGCCATCTTGGCATTGCTCAGGTCTGTGTACGGCATCGTCTCGGGCTTCACCACAATGTTGTAGCCTGGTGGTGCAGAAGGAGTGTTCCAGGAAAAGGGATAACCAACATAGTCCGCTTCTCTAGCACCACCCCCAACCCCACCTCCTGGTTCCCCCTCGCTGAGCGAAGGCCCGCCTACTCCGACGGACACGCCACCCGTCGCAAGCAGGCCAAGCTGGTACTCATCATCAGTGGATGCTGCGTTTCGCTTGTGCAGTACATCGCCGATGGTTCCAACTCCGAGATGAATCATTTCCCACAGGTTTAGCAGCAGGCAAAGGCAGCTGACGCCGTACATGATTCGTAGGAAGATGGTCTTTTCGGTGGGGCGTGAGATGAAGCAGTCCACATGGTGCGGGCAGGGCTTATCAGAGCACACAAAGATCGGTTCCACACGAAAACCGTACAACAGGTACTGTCCCGCCAGAAAGCCAGCCTCCAGTGCGGAACGCGTCAGAAGCTGTAACACATATACTCGCATCAGGCCGTCATCTCGGATACGCCGACGCCCGTCGTGACGCACTTTGGGTTTGGGTCGTGGTGGCACCAAATCCCGACGTGTGTTGCTTATCTCAGGCACTTCGTAAATCATGGGATCGTCTTCACGTTGTTCTTCCCCATCCTCGTGTCCTGGTCGATGCTGCCGTGCCCCAAAGTACATCTTTCTTGGTCTACGCTGGGTGTATCCGCCCCCTGCCGAGTCACCTGCAGCTGGTTCACTGGCCCCTGTGCCACCCCGCAAGTTCTCGTTGTGGGAGATCTTATTGGCAGCGTAGCCCATGTAGAGCAGAGAGGGCATGGCGGACAGGATGATCTGAAAAACCCAGAATCGCACATGCGAGAGTGGTGCGAAAGCATCGTAGCAGACGTTCTCACATCCCGGCTGGCCCGAGTTACAGACAAACTTGCTTTGCTCATCGTAGTAAATGGATTCGCCGCCCACTGCAGTCAGCACAATGCGGAAGACAACTAGCGTAGTGAGCCAGAGTTTCCCCACCGACGTGGAGTGGTGCTGGATCTCCTCCAGCAGACGCGTCAGGAAGCTCCAGCTCATGACGTCTGATGACAACGGGGCAGACAGCGTCCCACACTGCACAGCTCACAGACTCTGTGAACAAACACAGAGAGTTTCAAATATAAGTGCATAATAATGAAAAGTGCTTTTTTTTTTTTTTTTACAACAGAAACCAGACCAAAATGCAAGGTTATTTAACATTATACGAGCTATGAACGCAAAATGATACAACCATTGTCATATTTTATTCATGATATGATGTGACAGTGTTTTGGATATTCAGGTCTTTCATTATTGAAGTAGATATTTGTATTTGCATAATTAGAAATACTGTAAATCAAAGTAAAAAAAATAAAATAACTAAATACAGTCTAAGTTTTAGACTAAGTATAAAGTTTTATGCAAACTTCATTATAATATGTGAAATCGAACAGCACTTATGTCAAGGATGTGGCTATAATTATTTTCATGTTATGGCTGAAAACCCAAAAAAGGCCTTTATTACAATTATACTATTTGTCAAAAAAATGTTTTTAAAGATATTTGTTATATTTAATAGATTATATTTAACAGTGTTATTAAATTATAAGTGTTTTTATAAGTAAATTAATTTCTAGTGAATGTTAGATGAAGGAAAATGTAATCTAAATTAAAAAAAGAGGAAATTAGCACTATTAAATATCCAATAATTTAATCAAAACTGAAAAATCAAAACGACAACAGGCAATAACCAATATTGTACCAATATTCATCCATATATAGTTCATTGTGGATTCTGTTGATATATTGCTTGATAAAAGGTCAACCAAGTGTTAATAGACTCAATGAACGGAACTCTCTTTCACACATACATACGCAGACACAATTACCTTGAGCAGTGAGCCTGAACCACACAAATCTTCCCTGAGGGAGAACAGCTGTGGTGAGCGGGTGAGTGTGTGACCTCTCTGGTTTGTCTCTGCATGTTCTTGTTTTGCTTTTTTTTTTAATGAATGTTTGGATTTCTCCATCCAATAAAGCATATGAGGTACTGATTGTTATGACCATAAAAGGTTGCATCTGAGCAGTCAAACACAAGGGAGACATGTAATATTATAATATCTCATAAAATATCTTAGTATAAATCCAAGTATATAGTATACAGTATATGTTTGAGAAAGAGAAAGAGACAGAGAGAAAAGAGAATAGACTAATTTATTTCTTTTCACAGGTCACTTTGAAAACAGGACCTGACATGGTTCAACAGAACCAGAGGGTCCAGGCCTTTCCTGTTCCTCCTGCCCAGAAGAGGACCTCAGCGGAGGGCATGCGCTGATGTGTACTAGCCCTTCACCTTTAATCTGCATCTCACTATGCTGGTAGAGGCACTAGGGGTAAGGAACATAGACTTAGAATGTGGCTCATATGTAGGCACACAAACAATGAACACACACATACTGAAAACACAAAAGAACACGAGACAGATCCACTGGTCACTCTTAAGCATCTGTCCTTAAATGACTGCTGTTGCTGTAATGCCCCAATCATCTCACCATCACTTATTTGTTTCTCTTTCTCTATTACACACTCTGTCTTTCAAGGTTGAAATAGCCCTCACTCCCAAAGGGAATAAAGGACTTTGTTTTGCACAAACGGCCACACACACGCTCGCTCACACAAAGGCTGTGGCCACAGGGAGTCAACTAACAACAATTAAATAAAATACAATTATTTCCTGTGTCAGTATTAGACATGCTCATACAAAATAAATTGCGACTCAGCATTAGTATTGTGTTATATTTATGTCAAGGGACAAAACATCCTCTATGGTTTCATGCCAAGTTAAAAAATAATTTAATCTGTTTGCCATGCATCTGTTTGTTATGCTAATAAAATTACTTAATGAGAGATAAGAGTTATTTAATTTAAAACAACAACAACAAAACAATTAACAACATCACTGAGATAGGATATCTCATAACTAATAGTTTTGTGATATCCTCCTTTCATAATTTTCCATATACAACATTCAAAAGTTTGGGTCAGTAAGAAATTAACTTAACTTAATTTACTTTTATTCATCAAGGATGCATTAAATCAAAAGTGACAAAGACTTTTGCATCGTAAAAAAAAAAAAAAATGCTGTCACTTTGAACTTTCTATTCATCAAAGAATACTAAAAAAGTATGGCTTCCACAAAAACATTAAGCCGCTAGCTAGCAGAACAACTGTTTTGAACATTGATAATAAGAAATGATTCAGCAAATCAGCTTAGGATGATTTCTGATGGATCGTGTAACACTGAAAACTTGAGTAATGGCTGATGGAAATTCAGCTTTGCTATTAAAAAAATTAATTAGATGTGAAAATATATTACAATAGAAAACAGTCATTTTAATTTGTAATACTATTTTACAAAATGATGGTGAGCATATGAGGCTTGTTTTAAAAACATCTTAAAATTCTTACTCACCCAAAACCTCTGAACAGTACTAGTATATATATTTTTCTAAACCGAGAACACACTCATGCAGCACAACCCAACACATTTTGTCCTGAATGCATTTAGGCATTCCTTCAATAATTGTTGATACTATTCACTGATTAAACCTGAGTCCCCTGCTGCTCTTGTGGGTCTCTATATCCACACACACACACACACACACACACACACACACACACACACACACACACACACACACACACACACACACACACACACACACATACACACACACACACACACACACACACACACACACACACACACACACACACACACACACACACAGTTCTCATGCCCTGCCCCTTGGCAGGGACAGACAGTGTTCAGATTCAGCAAAATGCCCCTGTGCCCATGTCAAAGCCAATCTATACCCTTCATCCATCCATCCACACTCCCCCCGCCTCACAGTCTGCCATCTCATTTATAGGAGTCTGTCCTTTTTTGTCTTATGTACCCCCAGAGCTGCATTACCCCCTTAACAAAAATTAAACCAGAAATGTGCTCCTATTACCTTATAATATAGTGGATATCATTTAGCATTGTATTAGTATTATTGCACATACAGATCATAAAAATAAATGAATGAACAAAAACAAAAAAAAAAACAATTAAATAAATAAAAAAACTATTTTTTTATTTGTTGACACACACAGTCCTAATATTATTTCAAGTTTACTTCTAATAACATTGTTTGATAGGTTTAGCAAAGCAAAATGAATCCCAAACATTAAACCAGAAATATGCTCCTACCTCATAATATAGTGGATATCATTTAGCGTTTTCATTAGTATTTTTACAGGAATAGTTCATTCATTTATTTATTCATTCATAAATATATAAATGTATAAAACTGTAATTTTAATAATATTGTTTTATTAGTTTGTAAAGGCTAAATGAATCCCCTGGTTGGGATTCCCTGGTTCACAGCAGTGGCACATAATAAAACACATGCCATATCTACTGAGAGACACAAGGCAAAAGTCCCATCCTGTTCACAGAAATACTGACTTCAAGTCAAGTCAGGTCAAACAGCACTGATGTATTCGTCTGTTAAGTCACAAGCACACGCCGTGAAAGTTGTACTCACACATACTCGACATTCTGTCTTTCGTGTCTTTCCTTGTCTGCTTTCCCTCTTCTCATTTCTGCATGCTTCTCTTTTGAAGAGCAGTCTTGGAGATCAGAGACAACTGACCTTACAGCAACACAAGAGACCTACACACACATACTGTATGCGTGTACACGAGCATGTGTCGCAATGAAGAATGCGCGAGGGGGAGACTCCCAAAAGTGCACAATAGCCCTTTACCCCAAAAAACTGGGTCAGAGAGGGTTGTGGTTTGAGGGGGGAGTGTTATGGTTTTGATGTGGGAGGCTGGGTGGGTTAATATCCCTGACGGCAGGGGAACAGACAATGATGAGGGGAGAACAAGAGAAGAAAGCCAAAATCAAGGGTGATGTTCAGCCTGTAACAAGAAACCAAGATTGCTGCAACCTCCTTCCTCTACACACACAAACACAAAGACACACTGTAAAAAATGATCGTAATTTTAACGGTAAAAGACTGTAAAAATGCTACAGTGAAAAACTGTTAATTGGTTAACAGAAAGTTTCCGTACTATATACGGTAAATAACTGTGATAGATCTAACGGTACATTTAATGTAATTTTGCTGTAAAATACCGTTAAATTTACGGTTTTTGAAAGTGAAAAAGAACAACTCATTGTATAATTTACAGTGAAAAACCGTAAATTGGCATTCCCACAATTCCCTGTGTGACACTTCACATTTGATGTATTTTTGTTGAAATAACTGTTTCTTAGTTTTTTTTTCTTCTTTTTTTCTAATCAGTTATGTACATTAGGGTTTTATGTTACATTTAATGTTGTTAAATTAATGTTTATTGCATTTTTTAAATTTCATGTGTTACCATGATGGTGTTTAATGTTTGTGTGAATGACACTATGCAGCTTTTATAAATTAGTATTAACTTTCTTGTGGAAGAGCTGCTTGTGATGAGCTTTGATTGATCATGTGACTCTCATCACTGCTGTGATTGGTGGTTATGAGTGTATTACAATGGTACAAAACAGATATTAATAGTTCAATAGGATGGTAAATTCACATTATATCAGATGATAAAATACGGTTTATTACTGTAAATTTTAAGTTAAGTCTGTAAAACCAATAACGTTGCTACTGTATTTTTGAAGGTAAAGTTCTGGCAACCACAGCTGCCGTGTTTTTACCGTAAAAATCACGGTTTAATTTTTACAGTGCATGCACACTTGTCACAGATAAGCGAGTAAGCAATATCTCTCCCATAACCTTATCACCTACCCCCTCTTCTTCCTCTCTAAAACCTCTCTCTCTCTCTCTCTAGCACTTTCACAGCACACTGCTGGAAGGAAGGGAACTTCTTAATGCTTGCTCTTCTATTCATCTGACCATCTTTGGTTATGGCTTAAATTAGAGCTTCCAGCGATCTCCAGCGCTCGCATTCTTATCCAAACCCTGTTTTCCCCCTCGTTCTTATCTCTCCCACTCTCTCTTTATGCGTTTCTCTCACAGTAAAGAGTGAGGCGAGATTACAATCGTAGGATTTCACAGCTACTTCCACAGACAGTTAGTGGGAAAAATCTCATTAAAATTCGACACATTCCCCAAGTGTGATAAGGAAACAATCATTTAATGTGAGTACATTATAGTTTGTAGACAGTGAGGCGTTCCTGCGTTGGAATGTTTAATGAAAACATTTCCCCAGTAATAATGATTTGTTATGGAAGACGTTTGTTGTAGATTTTGGCTCGGGAATCAATGCAAAAGACTTCTCAGACAACATGAAATGTGATTAATTCATGACAGAATCTGATAATGGCCGCACAATAAAGATTTTATATTTTGCTCTATAGACCCTTGTTCTGTGCTTTTAACTTTTTGGATGAATTATCCATTTAAATCACCAACAAGAAGCTCCTAAAAACAAAAAGACTGCAAAAAGACTTTAAATTCATTTGCTAAGATTAAAATTTAAAACAAACATAGAACAGTGTTAAAACAGTGTCTTTTCAGGGATTATATATATATATATTTATATATATATATATATAGGTTCTTCCACAAAACATTCATAGAGCCATCAAAATCTTGTTTTATTGACTGCAAAACGGTGCAAAAGAAGAGAAAAAGAAAAAGAACTAATGAATGGGAAACCAGGAAATTACTGAGTTCTGGATCTCAGATGATTTCTCCAGGGATCCCTAACCAGAACTAACTCAGCCACAGAAAACTAAGTCCTTTCAACGAAACAGACCAAACCATTTTTTAATAACGGGTTTTGCACAATCTCAATTCAAACCTCACTACATAAACATATGAAATCACATTCACCATAAAGCAATAATAAAAATAAACTTAAACACACAAAAATACACTTTATACACAACACATTCAAGTTAACAAACGACCCAAACAAATATTGTCCCAAAACCTACATTTCCCATAATTCCCGGCAAAAGATATAAAAAATATCAGGAAATGCCAAGCCCTTTTAATAACTGGCCTCTGACCCATGCTGCAGTCATGGATCCTGGCGATACAATTAATAAAAAATGTAAACCCATATCTCTGTCTAATTGTTGTTTTATTCAATTACTAGCATTGCACTCTTGAAACACATTATTGGCGCCATCACTCTTTATATTTAATGCGTGCATAAAGAGACAATGTACCACCTCAAATACAAATATTAAAGTAAAATAATATCAAAGAAACAAAATAAATAGAAATTTATATATATAAAAAAACAAACATTAATCCATTAAAAGGAAATGAGAAAGATATATATTTTTTTTATATAAAAAAGTAATTTGTGGTGGAAATTTGACTACGTTTTTGATTCCATAAAAATAACTGGTTCAGAGAGTCATTCATTATGTTCCCTATCAATCGGCACTCTCGAGTACGTCATGACCGACGAATAGGAATCTCGCCAGAGAGCCAATCTACTTCGAGTGTAACTAAACGAGGCAATGAACATTGGCATGCAATGATTTGCAGCAGCTGCTTTGCCTCGCAGAGCGGGTATATAATGAGCAGCAGGTGCATTGCATCTTCAGCTTTTCGATTCAGAGCCGAGCGTTTCATGTATGCTCTGGTCTGCAAGCAGTGTCTTCTGAATGAGCTCTTTAAGGAGAACCTCTCAATTTCATCGGTGTTGGTGTCGTGGCACGGCAGCGGGGTCGATTTCCTCTTTTTTATTATTATTATTTTTGCCTTTCATTGAGCAAAAAAAAAAAAAAAACGGTGCGCTGTTCTGTGCGCTGAAAAGCTTTTTTTATAGCTGGTTTTGTGCGCTGTCTGAGTGCGCTAAAAGGCTGTTATCACAGCTGGTAAGAGTTGTGCCTTCAATGAGAGTGAGTGCAAACTACAGGCTGCAATTCCCTGTCAGTGTTGCCGCTACCTTTCCCCCTGTGTGCTTCAGCACCGATAGAGCGAGACTTCTAAAAGAGCGTACATGGGTGTGAGTTGCGTCTTTCTAAAGATGACATTCCACCCGTGTGTTTCTGGATGCGGTCGTTTCCTGTCCTCAATGGCGGCCACAATCACGGTCTTGCATGCCTGGGCAAACATGTTGAGACTGTGTTTGTGGGTGGTTCATGTTTTCGTACGGGAATGTCAACACGCCGGTCGCGACTCTTCTTTCTCCGGAAAGCTTGAGTCCCCTCTGTTGTTGGCCAGCCGCCGCTTGTGTGTAAAAGTACAGCTGCAGGTCTGCTCAAAACTCTGGGAGACCATGAAGATCAGAGAGAGCCCCCACCGGGCAAAACCCAGACGGGTCTCTCGCTCCTCAGCGTGTCGCTCTAGGTGTGCGGTCCCCTTGCCTATTCTCTGTTGCAGCGCCCTCCCTGGTGACCACCAGGAGAGATCTACTTTGGTAGAGTGGTGAGGGCTTCTCCTTAAGGGAACCAACCCCCTAGGGCCCCTCCGCCTCTAGCGCATCACAAGCTGTGCAGCTTCTGGATGGGATTGATGGTCTTTAAAAAAAAATATATATATATATGGGGGAACCTAGCGTTTCATTCAGGGCTCCAGCTGAGGATCAGATGTCGAATGCTGCATCGGAGAGAGGGCTGTTATGCTCTGGAAATGAGGGTGATGCTGAGCTTCCCACTGCAATGGTGTGTGCTTATGCTGACTCAGATTCAGAGTTGACAGCCATGCTTATCCGGGTCTTTTCGCGGATGTGCATTGAAAAACTGGGCAGTATGGTGCTATATTGGTGCCAAAAATATGGAATGCGAAAAGTGCTAAAATCTGCAGTTTTCCTCTCTCATTAACCTCAATGGTGGGGTGGCTGTGCGCAGACCACCTCCACCCTGCATTTGAGGCTAAGGCACTCTTAATGTACAAGGGTAGTTCTGAGCCGGGGTTGAGATACGCATGTGGACTAACCGTGATCAAGGTCACTGCGCAGACCCTCGGCCAGACGATGTCCACATTGCTAGTCCAGAAGCAACCCTGGCTTACCTTGCAGAGGTCCAAGAGGTTATCAAAGTACGATTTCTCGACACTCCCATTTCACATGTGGCCTTTTCGGCGACAATGTCGAGGACTGAGCCCAGCAGTTCTCCGCAGTCAGTAGCAGACCTAGGAGCTTCCCCCGACGTGCCATCAGAGTCCCTCGTGGGCTACTCAGTCTACTCGTCACCTAGGGTGTCGTCCCCTGCAAAAAAAAAAAAAAGTTTTCCGGGCGACCCGGAGATGGGTGGAGCTGCTCTCCTCCGGTGGAGGGCCAGGTAGCGAAACTTTTGAGTTAAAATTCTGTTCCGCCACTTGAGTCACAGTGGTACCCAAAAAAGAGAGCAGTTCCTCTATCTCTGGGTCCGAAGAGGGCCCGGAGAGCAGTGGGAGGAGAGAATCCTCACCACTCTCATCCGCCAGCGGCCAGCAGCGTGCAGTTCAAGAACGCAACCAAGCCTTCTCCTGTGCCACCTGCCCTGTGGAACCAGGTAAGTGTTGCACAGCACACTCAGACCCCGCTACGGGCCACCTCACAAAGAGATTCCACCTTGCTGCCCCACTGCGGGTGCGCCTGCTGTCCCTTTGGTCCCGCTTGTATGGTCTCTGCGAGCATGGCTAGCGCTCCCCAGTCCGTCTTGCGACCTTCAGGCTCGGCTATGCAAATCAGTTCGCCCGGCGTCCCCCCAAGTTTCGGGCCATCCACTCCACTTCAGTGAGAGCAGCCGATGCCCACGTCTTGCGAGCGGAGATCGCAGTCCTACTGGCGAAGGACACAGTAGAACCGGTCCCTCCAGCTGATATGAAGTTAGGAGTTTACAGCCCCTACTTCATTGTACCCAAGAAAAGTGGTGGGTTACGACCGATATTGGACCTGCGAGTCTCCACAAGCTACCGTTCAATGTGGAGAGCGGGGACATTGCAAAGACAACAACTAGCAATGACAGCAAGAAATTTTTAGTGCATCACTTTCCTTTTTCCATCACTTTCCACTTTCCATCACGTTCCTCCCTAAAAGCCTAAACTTAACGTCCAAATCAGCTACAGTTGTGGTCAGAATTAATGGCAACCCTGGTAAATATGATCAAACATGGCTGTAAAAAAAAAATCTGCATGGTTTATCCTTTTGATCTTTCATTCAAAAAATTTGCAAAAATCTAACCTTTCATTGAAGTAAAATAATTGAAAGCACGGGGGGAATCACATTATTAAATAAATGTTTTTTCTCCAAAACACGCTGGCCAAAAATATTTGCACCCTTTTATTAAATACTTTTTGCAATCTCCTTTTGCCAAGATAACAGCTCTAAGTTTTCTCCTGTAATGCCTAATGAGCATGGAGAACACCTGACAAGAGATCAGAGACCATTCCTCCATACAGAATTTTTCCAGATCCTTCAGATTCCCAGGTCCATGTTGGTGCTTCTTCTCTTCAGTTCACTCCACTCATCAGGTCAGGAAACGGTCAAGGCAGAAGCTTCATTTTGTGCTCCGTAACACATTTTTGTGTTGATTTTGATGTTTGTTTTGGATCGTTGTCCTGATGGAAGATCCAACAATGGCCCATTATAAGATTTCTAGCAGAGGCCGTAAAGTTTAGAATTTTTATCTATTGGTATTTGCTAGAATCCATGATACAAATTCTCTGAAGATTCTCTGAACAAAAAGTCCAGGACCTCCAGTTCTTTAGCTATTTTCTTACAGACACTTTCTATTTTGTGATGCTCAACAATCTTTTGATGCACATCAGAACTACACTCACCTAAAGGATTATTAGGAACACCATACTAATACTGTGTTTGACCCCCTTTCGCCTTCAGAACTGCCTTAATTCTACGTGGCATTGATTCAACAAGGTGCTGAAAGCATTCTTTAGAAATGTTGGCCCATATTGATAGGATAGCATCTTGCAGTTGATGGAGATTTGTGGGATGCACATCCAGGGCACGAAGCTCCCGTTCCACCACATCCCAAAGATGCTCTATTGGGTTGAGATCTGGTGACTGTGGGGGCCATTTTAGTACAGTGAACTCATTGTCATGTTCAAGAAACCAATTTGAAATGATTTGAGCTTTGTGACATGGTGCATTATCCTGCTGGAAGTAGCCATCAGAGGATGGGTACATGGTGGTCATAAAGGGATGGACATGGTCAGAAACAATGCTCAGGTAGGCCGTGGCATTTAAACGATGCCCAATTGGCACTAAGGGGCCTAAAGTGTGCCAAGAAAACATCCCCCACACCATTACACCACCACCACCAGCCTGCACAGTGGTAACAAGGCATGATGGATCCATGTTCTCATTCTGTTTACTCCAAATTCTGACTCTACCATCTGAATGTCTAAACAGAAATCGAGACTCATCAGACCAGGCAACATTTTTCCAGTCTTCAACTGTCCAATTTTGGTGAGCTTGTGCAAATTGTAGCCTCTTTTTCCTATTTGTAGTGGAGATGAGTGGTACCCGGTGGGGTCTTCTGCTGTAGTAGCCCATCCGCCTCAAGGTTGTGCGTGTTGTGGCTTCACAAATGCTTTGCTGCATACCTCGGTTGTAACGAGTGGTTATTTCAGTCAAAGTTGCTCTTTTATCAGCTTGAATCAGTCGGCCCATTCTCCTCTGACCTCTAGTATCAACAAGGCATTTTCGCCCACAGGACTGCCGCATACTGGATGTTTTTCCCTTTTCACACCATTCTTTGTAAACCCTAGAAATGGTTGTGCATGAAAATGTAAGCTTAGCGTTAAGTTCTGCCAGGAAGACTCAATCAGCGCGTCATGAATTAACTCACTTCTAACCAATCATGTGTTAACACTCTCAGTATAAAAGAATGGTACTTACATTCGTCTGAGTTCGCAGATACTGACGGCGCCAATTACCTCCATCCTCCCCAACCACCTCCAAGATGGTCCTTTCCCTCCATCCTCCCCACCACCACCAGGATGGTCCCTTCCTTTACCTCCAGGGGGTCGGCTGCGCCCCTACCTTCATCTTCAGGCGGGATTCGCAGATTCCGTTACCCTCGCATTGCTTGCTCAGGACGGGGCCTACGCCAAAGACTTATAAAATGTATGCTTGCTGAGCTATTAATAAATTTACTCTTGTTATATCATTTTATCTCCCGAGTCTTTCTGGTAGAAATCCCAGTAACTGAGCAGATTGTGAAATACTCAGACCGGCCCGTCTGGCACCAACAACCATGCCACGCTCAAAATTGCTTAAATCACCTTTTTTTCCCATTCTGACATTCAGTTTGGAGTTCAGGAGATTGTCTTGACCAGGACCACACCCCTAAATGCATTGAAGCAACTGCCATGTGATTGGTTGATTAGATAATTGCATTAATGAGAAATTGAACAGGTGTTCCTAATAATCCTTTAGGTGAGTGTATATTCTTTGGTTTTACTCATTGTGATGGATGATTAAGGGAATTTGGCCTTTGTGTTTCTTCATATTTAAACTCCTGTGAAACAAGAATTCATAGCTAGACAATTTCATGTTCCTTGTCACCCTGGTGTGCTAAAAAAAAGGTAAATATTAATGGGAATATACTTCAGAGATATTTTACTCGTAAAAAATTCTAGGGGTGTCAATAATTGTGGCCAACGTGTTTTGGAGAAAAACATTTATTTCATAATGTGATTCCCCCCCACTTTCAATTATTTTACTTAAATGAAATGGACTTTTTTGAATAAAAGATAAAAAAAAATGTACAGCCATTTTTTATCATATTTACCAGGGGTGCCATTAATTCTGACCACAACTGTAGAACAGTGATTGTCGTAAAATGCAGTCTACTGTTGATAAACTGCAGTACCTGCTTGATAATAAAAAGAGTTCTTAAAACTGCATCAAACCATGAAAGAGATACTGTTCCCCAAGTGCCGTTCTGTGTGAGCGGTCCGAGGCGGAGTGGAACACGGACAAGCAAAGTGTTCTTTGAGCTTCGCGCCTAAACGGTCAAATACACACAGAAATATTTGAAAATGCCCAGCTTGGTTATGTCTGAAGTGAACATAAACACTCTGGAAATAAGTTGCATGTGTAAACATTATATTGTATCCGTGTATTATGTCTTAAAGTGACAGCAGCCTAAATCTATGTATAAATATAGATTAATCTATATTTAATTTATAGAGTGAAGACTATGCAGTTAGGGCTGGGTATCGAGTTTGATTCTTTTTAGGCACTGATCGAATTGCCTCGATACCATAGAGTATCAAAAATGTCTTGTCGTTCGGTACCAAATCTCGTTAACGTCAATGAGCCAATAAGCATGCTGCATGATTGGCTGTGGCAAGGCATCAAGGAAAAACACTAGTTTATGCCAGTTACGCCCAGAGATGTGGCTCACACGTGAGGCTGTAGTCTGTAAGCGTCCCAACCCCTATAGATGTAAAAGTGTTGCTACATTTCAGCAGGCTCGATGCCAACAGCGTGCAATGCAATATCTGCGACAAGATCATTGCTGCCAAGACACGACAAATCTGATGAAGCACTTGACAGTGCACAGAATAAACTTAAGAGCAGAAAGTTGCTCCGTCTTCGACTGCAAGAAGAACTGGAGCGCGTCACATAAATTAACTTGGCGTAGAACTACTTGCCTCACAGACAAGACAGGCCTATAGAAAGCTTGAAAGCTCTGAAATGACTTTTAAACTAACCAATTCGAATCGAAAACAAATACTCTCTGATTATGTAATACAAATTAAATGTTAATTTCTCTCTATAGGCGCGTGTGCGTTCATTAGACTGCAGAGATGATGAGTCAGCATCGTCAACATCTTTGCACCCAACACTGACTCAGAAAACACTAGTTTATTAATAAACAATCAAAATGTCTCCTTGCTATTTTTTCCCCACACATTCATAATCAGGTTACTTTTGCAAGTGCTTTGCGGCAAGCTTTATGCGTGTGCTTGAGCGCGAGGCATATAGTCCGCCCCCCCAAGTGTCATTGAGTCTGTAAAAAAGTCAACAAACTGAAAAAATAAAACCACAGTTTTTTTGATGTAATGTATAATGTAATCTTGTTAAAACGTATTTCATAAATGGTTTCGAAAAAAGTATCATTCAGGAACCGGTATCGAAATCAAGGTATCGTATCGGTCTCGATATCGATTTTTTTTTTTACAATACCCAGCCCTATATGCACTGATTTTACATTTGATTACTTAATGTTGATAAAGAAGACTTCACTGTTTTTTATTTTTACTATTTATTTCACAGGAATGCTATGTTGCACATGTTTTTTATACTTAAAGTTCATTGTTGTTAAGAGTATCTAAATAAGCCCAGGGGGTCTATTTGAAGCCTTCTTTTATCATGTAGTATTATTTATTTTGGTGATCGTATCGGTGATCAGTATAGGCCAATTCTACACAAAGGAAATACTTTGTATATGATTCCGTATGTATAGAGGGGAGGTGTACTGGAGTGTAAACATAATGTGTTGGAGCACAGCTTGAGGCGTTTGTAAGCGTCATGAATACACAGTTACTCACACATAAACCCTGCTAAATACATAACTAAGAGAGAGAGAGAGAAAGGTTGTCATACCTCCACCTCCCCAGGCATCCCAGCACCCGCCTGTGTACCTAACACTTTTTAATTAGTGGTGGGAGGGCAGATATTTAATTAGTGTTAAGAAGGCAGACAGCGCTGTGAAGAACAAATTGGGAGGTGTGTAGGATTAAAATTTTTGCTGTTACGATATGAGATAAATGCGGCATCTATTTTGGGATTATAGTTTTTCATGGAAGTATTCTGAAGGAAAGCCTTATATACTTCCTACAGAGGCAAAACATGAATAAAATGTAAAAAAAAACTTTTACATCTTAACGTTGTGTCATACCTTCAATGTAAAACTCATCTTGGGGTGGTTGCGGTGAGTTTTACACAAATTTTCCCACAAATTTTGCACAAACAGCAAATATTTACAAACATTTGGTGTGCTTGCTTGCTAGCGTGGTATGTTTATTAAGGGACATAAAAACTAGCTGGAGTTTATTGCTGGAGTTCATTACAATGCACTACCTATTATGTCTATAATCCCTGATAAAACCAACAGCACACAGCCCTTAATCAAACTTTAGCGGTTAATTATAGGCCATCAGTGTATTAAATCATCACATATTAATTGAATGATTAAAACATTCAAGTTTAGTAACAAGGTGCAAAAACACACTACAGACTTTCTCTTTTATATCTGCAAGAGGCGATTCATCTTTCCATTATTTATTTTATATTCCTTTTTTGAGGCATTAACAAGGGCTCTTTGATTCTTCCCACTAACTCAAATTTTTTCAATGCATTCACAAAAAAAAAAATCCCATTCATTTGTTCAAGGGCCCACATTGTTATGTTGAGTTGCATTCACAAATGATTAAGCCCAAAGATTTAAAAACTTTGAATTTCAAGACTCTTTTAGAAATTGTAGTCCGGGACTTGATTTTGTTGCGGTTTACTATTGCTGTGAACTCACGTGAGTGACAGGTTGTACCGCCCTCACACTGGTGAACATGTCAGAAAAGTGAAGAGATGTCATTATAGAAATGGAACTTATTTTGATTAAAGATGACAGATTACAAAGATTTGCACGGATAAATCATTGACTAAGTATATCAGGGCCTTAACTCGAGAGTAAACACACAGACACATTCTCTCTAGCTCCCTTTCTTGGTCTCTCTCTAACACACAGTTGCAAGCAGTAATCTTTGTCATATACCACAGTCATCTTTAAACCTTTAGAAACTCATCAAAAAATGACTCTAAAAAGCCAAAGATGCCATGCCATCTCAACATTTATTTATGAGTTCAAAAGAAGTAAATGGTAAAAAAGTCAATTTGTTCCAGAAACATTTTTGTTATACTGGTCTCTTCACATCCTGATCGCAATCACAAAGTTAAGAGGTCTAAATGTATTTATATCTATATATATCGTCTGTGGAAGGTGTAGAACCATAAAATGTTCGTCCAATCATTGCATTCGTTCTGAATGCAATGTACAATGTCCTACCTGCCAGTCAACAAATTAATTTTCATACCTCCGCACACCCTGCTCGCACAGACATCTCACGTCGCCATCGCGTTTCATGCTATGCAGTATTAGAGAGACGTCAGTCACCGAACACTGCAACCAATCAGGTTCCTCCTGAACCAGTCAGATTCCTCCTGAACGCAGTTCACTACTGTAATTTGGAAGAGATGGAAACCCATGACGTTATACTGTACCTGAAGCGGTTCGTGATTTTTATGCGTTTCTATTAGGGCCGTGACATTAACGCGTTAATTTCGATTAATTAATCTGAGACAAAATAACGCGTTAAAAAAAAAATAACGCAGATTAATCCATTCCGTATTGACCTTTGAACCTGGAGCCGTTCTAGCCACAATTCGACTGTAAAATGAAGGAGGGAGACGAGAACGCGCTGGCACTGCCTGGATCATTGATTGGAACATTTACTTATAAAAAACAGCCGGCATTTCAACGTTGATTCACCGGTGAACGTAAGGGACCAAGGTCGAATCAATGTTGGATTATGTTTCGATTGTGCAAAACGAATCAACGTTGAAATCGTGACGTTGTTTCATTGTTGATTTCTTGACGTTGTTTCACCGTCTCTTCTTTCAATATGGGTGGGTGAATAAAGATTGTGTGTCGACGTTGTTGAACCAATGATGAATTATGCTTCGGTTTTGCAAATTGAATCAACGTTGATATCGTGACGTTGTTTCACCGTATTACCTGGCTTTCATCATGGGATAATGAGTCATGACAATGCTGACTGAATTTGTGATTAACTGTACACTAAAATATTGTTAACTGTCAAATTACTTGCAGCAATGGCTTAATTAAACACATTTAATAAAAATATAACACATGCTCAAGATTGTCAAACAAGTTTTATTCTGAAAAAACAAAAGTCTAAAAATACTTTCTAAAACAGATGAAAAACATCTCAAACTTTAAATTTCAGCATTTTCGAAGTAATGTTAAAAACCTGTAAAGCAGTGTAAATAATGTTTATAATTTAATGTTTAATATCAAATATGAAAATTGCCTTCCCTACCAATATGAAATGTGGTGAGATATTAGGTACATGTTGACTATAGCAGGAAGAAGATTAATCAAAACACCTTCAGGAGAAAAATAGCTGTTGATTACTAGGGCTGCACGATACTGGGAAAATATGCGATATTGTTGTTGAGTATTGCGATAACGATATTTCTTGCGATATAACATTTCCCTAGAGAAATGTTATTTTTATTACGTTTTTTTTTATTATCATTTATATATGTAATGATCATACTAAAATAAACAGGTAGGCTAATAGATATTCGTCTGATCTTCAGAAGAATATCTCAGTTTTTTCATAAGGAGTTAACGTTACACATGCAACACTTTGATTAATGGTTGTCTGTGAGACTCTGTTATTGTTACTTGGCACTTCGTTAGCAGTTTTGGTAGATTTGGGCTTACACTTTTTGAAGTCTTCATATAGCTCCCTGAGATTGCGTTCCAGATGACTGTGGAGATTAGTTTCCTCTCGACGTGGCCAAAAAATTTCGGCACAACTTAGTGACACTGTCACTTATGTTCACATATCGCGTTTTTTGCGCGTGCAAATTCGTTATTTCAAATGCAGGCGCGCGGCAAGCACGCTCAAAATGGAAGCACATTTTTCCAGGCCTGCCTATGCCGCGACGAGATGAGAACATCTCAACTTTTCAGAATTCCGCAAGCTCACGCAGGTCATGGTTGCATAGCAACGACAGATGCAAGTGCTTGTGGAAAGAAGGAGATAGCGGCGCGGCCGCGCTTTCCATGCGTTTTTAGACGCGATGTGTGAACGGCCCCTTTCACAGTACCTGCATTAATGACACGTCTTCTCTATTGAAGCCAAAATATTGCCACATTTCAGACGTAAAGTTCTCTTTAGGCACAGTTTCTTCGCTGTTGTCATTTTCCTCGCTTGTCTCTACTCCCGCCATTAGGTTCCCCTTTGGGCCCGATCTAGCCAATAGCATAATAGCACCTACTGGGGAGGCAGGTATAAAGATAGTAAGTCCACATTTGATTGGTCAAATTTGGATAAACAACCTATGCATGCATGCATCACACAAATACTTGGCACATAAAATAAATGCAATTTATCGCACCTCTCTGCGATACGGATATCGCATATACTATTATCGCGATAACGATAATTTTTCGATATATTGTGCAACCCTATTGATTACATCATGAAAACATCTCATAAATGGCAAAGTTTGAGTCAGCTAAATGTGTTTTTTTTTTTAAGTATGTTTTTCATACTGACACCCTGACAACTTTGATTACTGATAGGCTTTTAGGCAAAAAAATATAGGAGATTAAATTATAAAGGTGTTATCGGGAGAGGGAGTGAGAGAATGAAAGGAGAGATATATTGAGCACAAGTGTGAAGGGAGGGGTAGGCAGGCTGAAAAGGTGAGATGAAGAGAACTGGCAGGAGGGTACAATGCACTAAATGAAGAGAAAAAAGATGTAGAAGAACGCATGTCGAGGAAGATAGAGATTCTGTGATGCTTGAGGCTGTATGGTCCAAATTTAGAGTCACACTTGAAGAAAATATACCTATATCTATACATTTTGTGACTCATCTGTTATTAATCTGCCTGTTTGGGTGAAGATGTACATTTGCGACTATCTGTAAATTTTTCATTAAAGAGAGGGCCGCAGATAAGAAGTGAGAGGTGTTGCAGAGGATGCTCTCATTAAGGATAATTCAAGATCTTTTGGTGGGGGAACATCTGCTCAGTTTTAGCTAATGTTAGTGTAAAGTGATTAGTGATCCCCTACGGGAGTCACACACACCAGCGTTTACACATTTCTGGTGCGTTTGTGTTCAACTGCTGTATGTCTAATATGCTGAATCCCCTCAGAGACACTGTTAATTAAACAGACAGACTGGCATGTCCTGCTGAAGCTCTGGGGGAAGCTGGAAGTGTATAATGTATCATTGCACAACTATGTGAATGGAGTGCCGTTACCTGGAAAGAGATGCTAGATGAAAATCACACATGGGGCATAAAGCTGTGCTGAGAATTTGCAGAGACAGGATGTGACATCAGAGAAAGAAATCAACACATCCTTCTATCACTTTGTTCTGGCTAAGTGCAAGAAAAATAAACATACGAGTGAATAGTGATTTGAGGCTGGTTCTTCGTGAGAAATTTGCCTGAATCTAAACTCAAGAGTCTCACTGGTCTGAATCATAATTAACTCAGTGAGTTGACAACTGACTCACTCAGTGCACAAGATATTATGTCCAACTTAAAATGAGGACTTCAAAAAGTAACATTAAAAATGCAACTTTTTATTCTCTCCATTTTGCATTAATTCATTGTAATTAAACCAATTAGATTATTCGCAAAATGTGACATGCATAAATATTTTCCTATTTCAGTTTTGTAATTTTAAATTTGACGTAAACTACTGTTAAAATGTTTGAGTCAGAAGAAATTATTTTATTCAGCAAGGATGCATTAAATTAAAAAGTGGCAGTAATTCATCAAATAATCCAGAATTTGTTTTAATCAGTTTTCACAAAAATATTAAGCCACACAACTGTTTTAAACATTGATGATATATTTTTTCAAAACATTAACAAACTAAATTATTACAAAACATTATTTTGAACGGTCGTGTATTTACTTTTCTCACACAGCAAAGGGTCCATTTTTTTCACAGTACTTCCTGTCTCAAAGCAATGGGTCCATTGGAACCACAACAATCCAACAACAAATCTGTACAGCAAAGCAATGAGAGCAGTAGTGGGCTTGTGCTTCAAAAATAACAAGCTTCACAACTATTACACTAGAAAGTGCAAGTGTGTACACGTGTGATGTGTGTGAATAAGTGTGTGTTTTTGGAAAGCCTAGCTAAGGCAGTGTGCTCTTTACAGTTGAGCTCCTTCAGGCAGAAGATTTAAATGGCATAATTCAACATTATTTAACAGAAAACACACACAACACACACACACACACACACACACACACACACACACAATGCATCCAGGCAGTTTTTGTAGCTCTCTCCTTCAGCTGAGTCCATTTGTAAGACAGCAGTAAGGTGACAGAGGGAATCCAGAGGCAAGAAGAAAATGCCAGCACAAGTGCTCCAGAGAAGCATTTTATAAATGAATGCAATAATAATATTGCCCAGCATTTCTATGAATGGTAATGTACTGTGATGAAAAAAAAAAAAAAGTGGCCTGCAGAGATGTCATTTTTAAACACAGAGAGGACAGAGCATGGTTGAAGATAACGGTGTATATTTAAAACGGAGGTCAACCCAAACCTCTCTCTCTCTCTCTCATCTATCTATTTAAACACACACGTCCACACAAACACTGGAGCTTATTCATCAAACCATGCAGAAATTGTAAATGACTTGGGGGAAGAGAGACAGACTGCTCTGAATAGACACACGCTACAGCCATTTACATACACAATACTGCTCACATTCATGTACGTTTCACAGAAAAGGCCATTATTTTACATCTATAATCCTCACACACACACATGTGCACCGAGTTACACATTTATGCTTCATCTTAAAAGAGAACTGTTAGAAAAATGGATCACAGACTGTATGTACTGTATGTGTCTATGTAAAAGGGTGAACGGGATTAATCTCCCCAGCAACCCTTCCCCCAATCCCTTCTTTCTCTCAGCTCTCCCTCGTCCCTTATTCATCTGTTCATCTGCGCCTGTGTGTCACTGTTAACTTCATCCATCCTCTTCCTCTCGTTTTCACCATCTTTTCCATCTAAGAGGATTTTTTGGGGTTATGCAAAGCATGTTTGCAGGATTGGTAACTTCACAGCAGAACAGTGTAAATCAAATTAGACACACTTTCTCCAAAACTCTGATAAAGAGCCCTTCACCCACTTTTTCCAGTTTCATGACAGGCACCTATTGATGATACAGTGAATGACCAGTGTAAGCACATCTCAAGAAGGTGTGCAGTTCAGCAAAAAACACGAATTGATGAATGAAATGAATAAAAAAAAGAGCCGAGATGTGCAGCAAAACAAAAGTTCAGACAAAATCTACTCAAAATCGCACACCCCTTTACACCCGGTGAAACATAAATCATTTATCATTGGCAGGTTTATAAACACTAACATTCAAAAGTTTGGGGTCGGTAAGGTATTTTAATGTTTTTGAAGTCTCTTACGCTCAACAAGGCTACATTAAGTTGATGAAACTGTAATAATATTTAACAATACTGCTGTTTAAAATAACTATTTTCCATTTAAAAATATAATTTATTCTTGTTTTGGCAAAGCTGAATATTCAGTAGACGTTACACACGGCCCTTCAGAAATCAGTCTAATATGTTGATTTTATGCTCAAGAAACATTTCTTATTATTATCAATATTGAAAACAGTTGTGCTGATTAATGTTTTGTGGAAACCATAAACTTTTTTAGGATTCTTTGATGAATAGAAAGTTCAAAAGAATGGCTTTAAAAAAATAAATAATAATAATAATCTTTCGTAACATCATAAATGTCTTAACTCACACTTGTAATTCTTCTGATTCTTACAATATGACTTCCACCATGTAAATTTATACGATTGGAGCCTGCTGAGGTGAAAAGTCACTATTGTACTTCATTGCCAAAGACAATTTTACCTGCATTTGGCACCCTGCTCACATCCTTTGCCTTCATCATCCCTATCTCACTAGATGTCCATTATCATCTGCTGCTTCACCCTGACCTCCATTCTGCCTCTCTCATCATTATTCAGCCACCATAGACAGGTACTGTACTCTTATGAGTCTATGAGACTCTGACATAGTGTTAGCTTGGCCTGCAATGTAAAAATTGGTTCATTATGTGTAGATTGTAATATTAATTCTAAAACATGTATGTACACAGTAAATATGCTTACACTAACACACAGGTCCTGCTAATGATGTAGTGGAGTACACTGCTAAAAAGAAAAGTATAAATGCCTCATGAGTCATGACTGTGCAATATCAAAATATACACACACACAAACACTTAGAGAGATTATGGTATTGATTTCTGTCATTTCTGGAGCTCTTGTCTTTATTAGACTGCTGTTAAATTGATGAGAATCAAAGCGATAATCGTTACCGCTTACACAAACACACTTAAATACACACACAAGCTAGAATGTGGAAACCACGTTGTTGTCTGAAGGTACTAATTTGATAAATATAATAATTAATACAATATAATCTTCTTGTGATGATACACAAGCAAGCATTAGACATTGTTTAAGATCCATCACCTCCTAATAACAGATTTAGTTTAAATTGCTTGTTATAATGACCAAATATCTATGCTCAGAGCCACAGGATTAAACCCCTACAGCTCAGTGTTCTGTCAAAAGATGAGATCATTAGCTTTTTTTTTTTATTACAACATTATGCCTATATATTTTGCATACAGAATGACGTAAACAAATGATCCGTAAAAACAAATTGAGCTTTTGATTTGCAAGTATAAATGAGGAAGTTTATCAAGAACTGCACTGTACAATGGCTACTGACCTGAGAAGCCATTTCTGTCACTCCGTGAATTTTTGACCAACGAGGCTGATGAGACAGAATGGAGAAAAAAAAAAACGTTGCTGTTGTAGTCAATCAACAAGTTACTCAAGTCATTATATATTTGTTATAATATTTCTATATAATTTCAAATGTAACAATAAAACCATGCGTGAACAGCAGAGAAAATACTACTACTAGTCTTTTACCATTTGTTTACTGTATTTTTGATCAAATAAATACAGCCTGAGTGAGCATAAGAGATATGTTTTTCAAAACATAAAAAAATATATATTTTGAAAAGATTCAATAAGTAATTCATTTGACTGATTGACAAACCAATAAGTTATTGGTCTTTCTGAATGATTCAGTAAAAGAAAAGGCTGATAATCAGACTGTGTTTGAGCACTGTATTTGTGTGTGCAGCCAGTAAAGACATGAGGAAGAGTTGTTTACTTATTGTCTTGGCATAATTTTTTCTTCAGCTAGTCTTAAAATTTCATCACATTCAACTGCAAACAAACAACCTTGGTAATATATTTTCGTTGAAGCAGCACTGCCGCTAAATAGCGATGCAGAAAACAATGCTACACGCACATACACACATAATTCATCAGTGAGTAAAATAACTCAGGGGAACTGTCAACATTACCTCAGCTCACCTCATTATCTCTCTTTTACTCTCCTTATGGACTCGCTCTCTCTCTTCTTTCTTGGTCTGACCTCTACTTATCACCCATGCATTTCTTCATTCTGATCTTTCTTGTTTTCTATGGTTCCTGGTATTAACATCTGTCTCAGTTGATCAGATCACAAGTGGGAAGATTTCACTTACACTTGAAACACCATGAATCTCAAATGTGTCTTTGATTAATACATTAAAATTTGTGTTCAGCTGTACCTAGCTAGTACAAAACATTTTTGGAGCAATGATTGCATTACGTGCTATGTTGACATTGGCACTACAGCTATAAACAGGGTTGTGTTCGCCATTTCACAGTGAAATAAAGATTTAGTGAAGGTGAATTAGTGAATTAGTGAAGATTTAGTGAAATCACGGTTTTCTTTTGAAGGCAAATTCAGCAAGACTGCACTGGGTTTGACATCAAATTCTCCCCTGCAGATAAAAAACAAAACAAAAACAAATACACACACACAACAATTCTCCGGTAGGCCATATGGACAAAAACCCGATATTCTAGACACATTGTTGGAAATACTTTCCCTTGCACGTCGGCATTAATATATATATACACAGCTTGGCCCTAGAACATCTTTAACACAGTTGTAAACAGTGGAGCTACACTAGCTGTTGTCTTGACCTCAAGCTGTAGTCACTGTTCGAAATCACTGAACCATTACTGGTGTCATCATCTTCTAGTACGTACTGCAGGAATGCCCCTGAACACAAAGCCACGAACGCTAACTGGGAGCTGTTGAAGTAGGACAAAAATATTTACAGCTACTTTCCACCGTTGTATTTACTGCATAATATAACACCTACAATTCAGGTCTCAAACTATTCTTTGCACTTTAGGGAGGTAAAAGATGAGAGCGCATCAAATCCCAAATTCGTAGGCTCCAGCATTCACAGGTTCGACTCTTAATAACATGAATTATGTATAAACTTAGTGTGCCATCATGCACCTTGACTGTTAAATCTAATCCACAGCTGAAGCATATTAGTGCTGCATCTGCTTTTGTGACATATTAACGATTCTGCGTGTGCTTTACCGTACCTTTCGCTATGCCTCCATAATTGTGTCCTAAAGCTTTTAGCTTCTAATGCTAAAATATCTCTCACCTGTGTGTGATGGATGGCTTAAATCCATTTTTATAATCCATATTTGAACCTTGTTTTGACCTGTCAGATTTTTTTCTTTTAAGATGTAAAAGCTTCCAAGAAGACTGCAAAAAAAAATCTTACTCTGTATTTTGTCTGGTTTTTCAGTACAAAAATCTAAACATTTTTCTGTCCATGAGGAAAGAGGCAACTTAAGTCTAAGGGAAAACCAGTTTTTCTTACCTCATATGGCATAATTTTTTTTAGTTACTGTTTTAAACATAAACTCATTTGATAAGATATTAATTATTGATTTCTGATCAAATAAGTAATTTTGCGTCTCAAGTAAATGAATCTTGATTTAAGAATGTTTAGATATTCGTACTGGAAAACAAGAAGAAAATACTGAGTAAGAAAATCCTTTTTTGGCAGTGAAAGGAAGAGGGAAAGAAGAAGAGAAGAAACACACAATAGTACCATGAAGTGAGGCACAGCTTAGAATGAGTATAGGAAATATTTCAGTCTCCATGGAAACGATGACTTGCCATAGAGGGGATTTCTCCCAAATCTGAGCTTTAGGCCTTTGATCAAGGTATGTGCGAAAATGTGTGTCTGTGTGTGCGTTTTTAGAGAGAGAGAGAGAGAGAGAGAGAGAGAGCAGCAGCAGCAATGTGTTCCTCCATTGACGACTCATAATCCCATACCTGCAGATGATTCCATAATAAATGAAAAGCTGCATAAAAACGGAGATTAGACTCTAACAATGGAATTCCATTTCCATGGACACAATCATTTCCAAAGTCAAACAATGAAATTCCATTACAGTTTAGAGTGCATTAAACCATAGGAAAATTCAGTTGTTGGCCTCAAGAAAAATATTTTCAGAATTGCCCTCTACGTTGCAATAAATCCTCCAGCAAATGTTTTCTTTTCTCTCTTTCCTCTCTACCTTACACACTCTTACAGCATAAACACCCCGTCAGACAATATAAATCAACAAAGTTTGTAAGTAGGAGAAACTCCATGGAATGCATCTCACCTCCTTTTCTATTTTTACAGGTTGAATTAAAGCTTGTTTATCTGAGGGGCACTTGTCTCTCCTTCCCGTTACCTCTACTTCTACCCATAACTGTTATAAATACATCAAGCTATTTAAAACTAAAGAGAGATTTAAGGTTCAAGGACAGGGGATCAAAATGAGCGAGAAGGCCAGGGAGGAAGAGCCGCAGAGCAAATGCAAAGATGCTGGGTTAGCGTTAGCACGCTAGCATATGTGTCGCCGGCGGGCTTTTTCCTCGTCTGGAGCACATGGTGGCCCTGCGCTCTGATTGGCTCGGCCCTTGTGGCCATGGAAACCCAGCCATGGGTGAATGATACCCCCTCTGAACATGACTTGGGGAAAAGACAGGAAACAAGGACATCACTCTTTCGCACACAGACACACACACACACACACACACACCCTGTCTAATACTTTTTGACCTGTGTTGGAGGACTCATGTTTTATGTTGATTATGCAACCAAGGGGTCTGTCACTGTGCTCATGGCAGGATCACTGAGGGGGAGTTAGAGGTGAACAGAGAGGAGAAACAGATCACATGGAAATGAAATAAAAAGAAATAAAAAGTGCAAGAACGCCTTGTTTTTCTTCCTTGTACTTCCTTGTTAATTTACTCCTGTTGTAAGAGCACAAATGTATTCACTTAGAAGAGCCAGATATCCATGTGTGTCTTCATTTTGGCACTACCCACATTATATTTGCTTAACTGAGTGAAACAGCCCCAGTTAAGTAAATACTAAACAAAACAATATCTTTTTTTATATTTACTTTTTGTTCAAATGAATGTGTACCTTTAATATGTTGTCATAAACATCCAGTCAGAGTCAGATGTTGATTCAACTGACGGATTCAGCAAGTAATTTGTTAGACTGATTTGAGTCAATGACTGTGATTTTGTTGTCTGATTTAAATGTTTTTTTTTTTAAATAAATTAAATGCATGTAAATAAAAATAAAGAAAAAATGTTTTTTTTTTTTTAAATAGCACCCATCCTTCTTGTCAAGTCCTTATGTACTTTTTCGAATGGAACATTTTCCCCATCACATTCAAATCAGATGACAAACTCTCAAAAATTGTTTTAATTATTATAACAAACAAACAAACAATAAATAAATAATAATTTAAATAACTGTAATTTTTAAATAAATTAATTCACTATGGTACTGTACTTACAGAAGCACTGCAAATACTTCAGATGGAATGTGTTTAAATAACTCACTAACAGGGTACATATCCTGGGTAGGGCCCTATGCGGAAAACGCGGACGGAATCACGGAATTTACACATGAAAACGGAATTCTCTTATACGCACGGAATTTGCATATGTTTTGTTGACATATTAAATAAACTATTTTTTTTTACTTCCTTCTTATTTTTTAAAACAACAAACGTACAAAGGTCTCTACCTAAACCCAGAGCCATATAGAGAGACATCTGTCAATACAGTTAATATACAGGGATGCAAACATTAGTTATTTCTAATGTAGGCGCACGGCAAGCGCACTTATTTTTTCTGACTGCAGACTGCTGTCACTTTAAGGCTGAATGCAAGGATCCAATACACTGATACATATCCGATGTTCACGTTTCCTTAAGACATAACCGACTGCGTTTAAGTGAATACTCGCCAAAATAGACATTTTGACATAATTTTCTGCGTATTTGTCTGTTCAAGCGTGAAAAGACGTGAACGAGCTCGATTCTCAACTCGTGTCACTTGTCACATGATCACGCTTTTTCAGATTTATCCATATGTCTGCTCTTCTCTTCCTCCCAGACGTTTTTGAGTGTATGCCAACTTATGTCCCGCTGGGTACATAGGTTTACAATTCAAATGTGCGCATCTACAACATCGTCTTCCCAAATCGTCCCTCCCTAACATTATTGCCTCATTTTTATTAGTTGACAAAAATGTCACTAGATTTTCATCATAGTTTTTGTTTATTTATGTTTATTAAGTCAGTTAAAAAATTAACACTGGTTCAGTATGCTTTTTCTTACTCTGTATTTCACTATATCTTTTTGACAGGACCCAGACCTGGCTGGGTCAACAGAGCACATGTACTTGTCTTTGAAACAGGTTGTGTCACCACATTGACTTGTGTATGAGAAAGAGAAAGATTTGAAAGAGATGATATTGGGCAGGCCATGGGAGGGAAAGCTGTAAATCAGGATGGCTTGTGTTTGTGTGTGTGTGTGTGTTTTACGTGGCCTCGGTTGTCTCAGTGTGTCCTGTCTTTGCAGTCATCCCTTGCTGTCACAAAGCATTAATACTGACTGCAGATTTACTCACTCAGCCACAGAAGCTGAGAATGCACACTCACGTGTGTGTCTGTGTGTGTTTTGGATGGCAAAGGTTCACTTCGGCACTGAGCTGAGTGGAAGAAAAGAATCACATGAGACTCCTTCCCACTGGGAATGTCACAGAGGATCTATAACTACACACACACACACACATAAAAACATGCTGCGTCTATGGTGTGTGTGCATCAGACAGAATGATGGAGTCATTATGAATCACCATGATGATAAGTACAGCACTCCTATGTAGAAAACAGTGCGCACACAAAAACTCACATAATACATTACAGATTATCTTTATAGTGTGTGGATGGGTCAGGTTTTGCTTAGACTGTGGTGATCAAATGTTACAAGAAGAGGGCCTGATAACCATACTACATATCGTTTCGCCATCGTTCATTTTAATCTCCATATGGATGATAGATTGACACTGACTTTGTAACAGACTTGCTGAGAGGCTTCAGAGCCTCCCCATATATCTGATGCCGCCTCGATCTGGGTGGTCAAAACTGGCCTTGACCAGCCGGAACGAAGCAGTCTGTTTTGTCTCTTTAAGCGTGTGTATGTTCACATTAGAAAGCTGTACACAGGCCAGGTTCCTCAGATCAGGCTCCTGGACTAGAGTGTGCATGAGCGTGTGTGTAATTGCATGCCAGACAGAATGTGCTCCTCATCACTCTTTTACCCTGGCAAAGTGCAATTTCCATCCCTTTCTTTACTATTTTTCTTTCTACAGTAAAGTCCAAACGTCTACTCTGTGTATGCATGTAATAAGTCACATAGAAACACTGTTGTCTCACACCCAGGTCATCCTGGTAGACTTGGGATGAAAAAGAGAAAAATAGAAAACAAAGAACATTAAATATGATGGGTGTGTGTGTGTGGGAGAGGGTGTCTTGACATGGCATAAAGGCATTGTGTCTGTACGCAGAACACACACAAAATGCAGAAATGTTTGAATTTAAAAATGCTAATTATTCATTATATTATTTATTAGATACAATCTTTAAAATATATTTAATAAACAGGCGTTTCTTAAACTATTGGCACTTTTTTTGTTATTAGGAGCAAACTTGTTTGTTTATAGCACTCTTTGTTTAGTTTTAATCTTGCAATTAAAGTTTTTTTATGAGAGATTTTCTTTGTTTAAGATTAAAAGTGTATAGGTCTGTTACAGGTGGAAAGTAAAATCTATACATAAAGATATTTTAAAGTAACAAAAATAAATGATTAATTTAAGGCATGGTAAAAAGAGTTTAATTTTAATCGTTCATCTTTATCAATTAAATTTTTTTAAATAATATAAATATATGATTTTTGGATATGATTTTTCAAAACTCACGGACACCTTTAACACGGCATTATCAAAGTATGCAAGCTTTTCAGAGCCATAAATCCATCACTGGGCAAACCAACTTGTCCAGCTTCTCACGATTCACGACTATTTAAGCAAGTGGTCATTGTAATTTGAAATAAAATGTGTGAGCAATCCAGACATATAAGGTGCCTACAAAAACAAAGCAACTTGAAATGCAAAGAAAGAAAGAGAGAAAGAGAGAGAGAGGCAATTTTGGAGTGAAGTGAATGATTAAAAATAAAAAAGTAGGCCTATCTATATTGGCTACTTCAGTACCAGATAAAAACATGTGTTTTTGATGGTTTTAAGATGACTGACTGTTATAGATGGATTGTCTACGACACATTACAATCTGCCTGATGTGAATTTTAACAATTGAATAAACAGCTGCACTAAATCCTATTAACAGCTGTTTTAAAATAATATAGTAGAAAAAATATATTAAATAAATGCTAAAAGGTATTTTGTGACTTTACGCACCACCACTCCACCTCTGCTAATTAAATACTTTTCATGCTCTAATATCAGCTAATTGCTTTAATCAGATGTTTTGGTGCATAACTGTGACAAATACCTGCAAGGCTTGTTGCTGTGGAGCAACAGCACTGTACATTGAACGTTTAACTGAAAAACATGGTGTCCTCTTAAAGACGTTAAACAGACAGACCCGGACCAAACAATGAATAAAACCAGCTGGTCACTAAAAAAAATGCAATCCTCTCCAAAACAAAGACGGATAACACGTTAGGTTAGGGTCCAATCCTCACTACTAACTAGTTGCTTATTGGCCGTTTATTAGTTCTAATAAGCAAATATTAATGCCTTATTCTGCATGACCATAATCAACATCCCTAAATCCTACCCAATACCTATACTTAACAACTATCTTACTAACTATTAATATGCCGTAATTAGGGGTTTATTTGAGGCAAAAGTCATAGTTAATAGAGAATTAGACCCTAAACTAAAGTGTGACCCAAAGATGTTTTTATTCCCAAAATATATTCTGAAAAGCATAGACATGAGGGAGGGACTTTCCTGGAAATCTCTGCTTTATTGAGGGTAACTTTAACAAGTATCTTCCTCTTTTTTCAATCATAACTTCTTTTATTTTTAATTCAGCTGTTGTTGTGCTTATTTATTAAAGGAATAAAAAACAAAAAGAAAGAACAAGAGAAAGGTAGAAGAGAAAATATATGACGTTGTTGTCTCATTAACAAGTTAGTATAAGAGTTTAACTACTTTAAGCTCAGTCATCAATACATAAAATTACACAATACTATTAAATACATCAATTATGAAGGATATATAAAGTAGAAACATGACCATGTCTTCGCGTATGCTTTACTGTGCACAACGGCACCAGATAAAACATTTACTAAAATTTCAACTAAATCCACAATTTCAGCTTTCACTCTCTTAAGACCAAGCAAAACCAGTGCAAAACAGAAACTGTGAAGTCTGTAATGCCGTTTTGTTTCTGTCAGCAACAAAACCTTAAACCAAACCCGTGGGTAGCCTAATAGTGTCATTATTGGCGATTTTTTTTTTTTTTTTTTTACAGTGGTTTCACTATCAATGCGCTGCGTACATCAATGCGATCTGTTCTTTGTACTATCAATGCGAATGTACAAAAGTACATTTTTAATGGTCCTTCATTAAAGTATAGTATACCATTTCTTGATATTCATCATAACCTCGTCAAAATGTAGTAACGCGCTTCAGTTCTGTCATTCACGCGCACGTGCTGTTTCTCCACACACATTATCTTGCTATTAAAATTCAAATATGGCTGAAATATGATTCTTACCGCTCTGCGAGTCTGTGATGATTATTTTATGGAGAAGGATGCCGAAATGACGGAAGGTCCCAGTATTTTAATCGCTGCCCAAGTCCTCCGTTGTTGAACTCGCCTTCGCTTCTGTCTTGTCACCGTTGAACCCTTCACGAGACCTCAGAGCGTGACTGAAATTACCCGATTTTAACATACTGTTCGGTAACTAGCGCTATTTTACGACGTATTGTGAGTGTTGTTAATAATCATTTGCCATCTGTCGTTCTGTTCATAAATTCAGTTGGATGAATTCAGTCATTTCGAAGAAATCACTGCCGATACTCGCTCACCGTTGAGTTCATTTTCGCGCGCCTAGCGAGAGCTGTAGTCTCGTGCCCGTATTTACCTGGCGAATTAATCTCTCGCGCTTGAAGTGTCATTTTTAATCGCGCGCCTAAAGTCACTCACTTCATTGCACACGTGCGACCTATCCATCCGACTAACTGTCAAAAATAAATGACTACGATTTCAAGCGGTGTCCGCATCTCCTCTCCGTCCTCGCGGGGAGGCTGGGACACAATGACTGCTTGCACGGATTTTACCCACGCCACTTTTTCGGATGTTTCTCGCAGGGAAAGGCAAAAGTGCACGACCTTGTCTGAGGGATGCTACGGCGTGTACAACTGAAGGGGAAGCATGACGGATGGTTGCACACTGACGAGAGGCATTTCTGACGTTCACAAAAGTCGAAGGATGATTGACTTGCGCGCAAGCACGATGCGCGCGCCCGCTCTCATGCATGATTTCCTCTGGACATAAAAAGCCAGTGTGTTCTAACTTCAATTTAAGCTGTTTATTAAATTATTTTGTTATCTGTTTCGATACAAATTAGACTATAAATGATAGACATTTGTAATAAATTGTTTTAATACATTTAATAATTTGTTCTATAGTAAATTATCAGAGAAAATAAAGCAAAACCTGGAACATTGGATAGGTTTTAACTTTTAAACAGAAAAATATCATTTTCTTTTTTTATGATTCCTACTAACATACTGTTATTGTACTCTTAGTCCATTATTTTCTTCAGCTTAATTTAGACTTCTAATACCTGCCCAGCCCAATATCCTCAATCAGAATTTGAGTTGATAGTTCTTACCCTGAAACCGTGTTCCATCAGTCTCAAGTCTAAACGAGCCATTGTAACCTCTCCATCTGCTTCTCTGACATTCAGGCACTCTGACAGGAACTTTGACAGGCTGACTGGTTCAGGTGCATTGGCTGACATCTTATACAGACGGTGACATTGGAAATGGGGTTTCCTCCAAACCAGAGGCATCTCTCTCTCCCTCTGTTTTCTTTGTGTTCTGTCTCTCTCTCTTTCTCACTTGTCAAATGATGGCAGGGCTTAGGTTGGTAAGAGTCCAGGGCATGAAATAATTATTGTTGCTAGGATGGCATAGATATGATCAAACTGTTCACATAGTTGTGACTGGGAGGTAGGGTGAAATCAGGCTTCCAAAAGTTTGTGTACTCTGGGTGGTTTTGATGAACAGAAGGGTTTTCGGCATATGGTGCTCAAAAACAGCCTGAAGTGACACGGAGGGCTCCAGTACATCTCTTTGTCACATTATCTTGTGGTGTCTGCCAGAAATTCCCTGGCGCCCTGTTTAACATGAATCTCCCACTCTGACTTGTGGGAAAGGAGAAGAGTAGTAGAGGCATCACTGAGACGTTGGATCAAGATGGTGACACTGTCACATCAAATCACTCCATTAATCTGTCACTCAGTGTGATTGAATAAATGATCAGACAACCACAGCTCATTTCAGAGTTTTATTTTTCTACCATTGTGTGAAGTCGAAATGCCAGAGTTTGTTCCAAAACTTTCTTCAACCACTAAAATATAATTTTAGAATATTCACATTGTGATTGAAATTCCATTTATTATCATGACATTACAGTCATCATAATTCATACTTTGACAGTATCACATTTTTGCCTCAACATACAGTAGTGACACTTTATTACATATTTATTAGCCTATATTTATACTTTTTTATGAAATATTCATTAAATAAATATTTTGTATGCATCTTGTGCAGTTGTGCCTGGAGTGTAAAACTAATGTATGCATTCCATGTTTCAATTGTATCATTTGTTATAATGCAATGAAACATGTCAAATTACAAAACTGCTGGCAGTTTGAAAATGGACCAATACATGGGAATCCTGTTGAACACAATGTAACCAAGTGTGGAGGATCTGTTTTGAAATCAAATGTGTATTTTTCAACATGACAACGATCCCAAAAACACAGCGCATGCAAAAAAGCTGTGCTCAATAAAAGTGTTCATGCTTAGCATTTTGAAGTCTTAAGTGGCCTCCTTAGTCCCCTGACCTTTGAGCCATTGAAAACCTTTGGGAAATTTTAAATAAGCCATGTGATAAGCCATGCAGGTCTTTCAATGAAGCTCAAATTTGAGAACAACTTAAGGAAGATTGGAAAGAAGTTAAGCATGAAACATGTACAAAGTTTAGTGAGTCAATGCCCAGGAGAATGGCTGCTGTAATCAAAAACAAGGGAGAAACAAACAAAATATTAATAACTGATTACATTGTAGTCAATGTATTCTTTATTTTGTAAGTTTTTTTTTTTTTTTGCATAATACAATAAAATCCAGATTTAATTATATGTTGGAGTTTACCTTTCTTGCCAAATAATTTAATTGTCATTTTAAGGCGAGACACCCCAGGTGAATAGGGTAAAAAAAAACTAATAAATATCACCATACCTCACCAGTTGATTGATTACATTAATAATAGCAAAAATGTTATGTTTAAATATGCAAAGTAGGTGTTGTCTAATTAAATATGCACTAATTTACATACATTTCTAGAACAAAAATCTGAACATTGGATGAAGTCAGTTTAAAAATGATTGTTTCAGTTATTTGATATATTAGAGAAAAACGTTTTTACAGAGGGGATTTAGGATATCTCTATGTATCACTCCACAAATCAGAAAATACTGTCAACAGCCAAAAATAATAACATTTTCGCCCTTTTTTTTAGGAATAAAATGTTGTATAAAATCAGGAAAATTATATATGAACAAACCCCTTTGTAAAAACCTTCATAATACTGATAAGAATAAAACTAAATTTTGGTGTGTGTAAGCGTTACTGAAGTGGAGATTTCTGGCTCAGTGTAGGAGGAAAAACTCATTTTGAGAAAACGGCCTTTAAAGATATATACTGTAATTGAAATCTACAGTTGAGAATAGATAAAGTGCTCTAAAAGATACAGTTAAAACTGTATTTTGGATGTTTTCTGTCCACAAGTCTGAAAAGAAAAACACTTTATGAGAAGCCAAAAAGCCGATAATCTCAAAATTGACAGATGCATGAAAAAACACTGTTTTTGCCTGTAGTGTCTCCCCTTAATATCTTAACCAAGTTTAGTGTATTCTTCTTCTCAACATATTCCTCATATTCTGATTGTTTAATAGAACATGAAGTGTCCTTAATAGCAAGCATTGTGCAAATACCGGTGTCACGATCAGCCACACTACATTTCCCATAATTCACTGCCTGGACTCATCTTCACTGATTGCATTCACCTGTGTCTCGTCACCCTGTTAGTCTCCCTAACCTATTTGTACCCTGTTCACTCATTCACACTCCTGAGCATTTCTTCATGGTTTCCTGGTTCCTGGATCCCGGATCCCCTGCCTGTTCCTCGATTATTCTCCTGCCTCTGACCCCTGCCTGTGTTCGTTCGTTCGTTCGTTCATTTGTTTGTTTGTTCGTTTGTTCGTTCATTTGTTCGGACTGCTTACCTGTGTTTCGACCATTGCCTGTTTCTTGGATTACGTGTCTGGATTAACCCTAATAAAGCTGCATTTGGATCTCAACGTCTTGTCTCTGAGCAGTTGCGTAACAACCGGACATCACTTGTGTCCACTACTGTTCATCAGACCTGCTGTTGCTAGCAATTCTTTTGCTTTCTTCATCATTTCTGTTAAACATTAATGTCACTAACATGGACTGTAACTGTAAGATTTTATGCAAAATTTGACCAAAAATTGTATCCAAAGAAATATACCAATTTTATACAAAACTGGATCAAAAATACAAAATTGTTATTCAGATGATAACTGGGCACCACTTGCTGAATTAAACAACTAAACTAATGAGGTTTCATGAGTACTGTGAGCTACTATTTGAAGAGTTTATTGTTGCACACTGGCTGCTGCATACCCCTTCAGGCTGTCTTGGAGGGGTGAGGTGTCTATTGGGGTGCATCAGGACTCAGTGCTTGGACCACTTCTCTTCTCCATCTACATGTCATCATTCGGATGTGTCATTCAGAAACATGTTTTTTTTTTTCCTATCATTGCTATGCTGATATCACACAACTCTACCTCTCATTCCAGCCAAATAATATGACGGTAGCTCCTCGCATCTCAGCCTGACAGACATTTTCGGACTGGATGAAGGAACACCACCTTCAACTCAACCTTGCAAAGACAGAGCTGCTTGTGATCTCGGCCAACCCAACATTTCATAACAACTTCCATTCAGCTAGGGTTGTCATCCATAACTCCATCCAGGACAGCCAGAAACCTCAGAGTTGTGATTGATAATCAGTTAAACTTCACAGACCACATTGCTTGAATGGCCCAGTGCTGCAGATTTGCCTTATACAACATTAAGAAGATCAGGCCCTTCCTATTGGAGCATGCTACACAATTCCTTGTCCAAGCTCTTGTTTTATCCAGACTGGACTATAGTAATGCTCTCTTGGCAGGCCTTCCAGCATGTACTGTTAAACCTCTGCAACTGATTCAAAATGCAGCGGCAAGAATGGTCTTAAATGAGTCGAAGAGAGCGCACGTCACACCTCTATTCATCAATTTACCCTGGTAGCCAATAGCTGCTCGCATCAAATTCAAGGCACTGATGTTTGCCTACAGAACGACCACTGGCTCTGCATACCCATTCCTAAATTCACTACTTCAGACTTATGTGCCCTCCAGAAGCTTGCGTTCTGCAAGTGAACAGCGCCTTGTGGTGCCATCTCAAAGAGGCACAAAATCACTTTCACAGACCTTCACCTGTTCCCTGCTGGTGGAATGACCTAATTAACTCAATCTGAGCTGCTGAGTCCGTAGCCATTTTCAAGAAATAGAATAGCCTCTTTTTGTCAACACTTGACCCATTAATATTAACACTTTCTATTCTATTTCTATTTGATCTATTTATATATGCTGTTGATTTGATTGCTTCTGTTGTCCTTCTCAATTGGAAGTTGCTTGGGTTAAAAGCATCTGATAAATGATTAAATGTAAATGTTAAAACAGTAGGCATATGTATACAATGCAGTATGCAGTTAGAAATAGGTTGCATTCCAAACAAAGCCCGTGCGCTGTATATTTCATATTGCTGTAAGAAACGCTGCCCTCATGTGGTGTCATGACTGGGTTCTTTGCAGTTCTTATGACAGAGGGTCATGAAGAGGTTGAGGTGTGAGTGGAGAAGAGCAGTAGTAATTTAACTGGACATGCAGGGAGGCCTGACTTAAAAGCCTAGTTCCCTCAAAAACAATAATTTACGTTGTTCCAAACCTGTATGTTTTTCTTGACCATGAAAGGAGGAATTAGGCAGAAAGTTAGTTTCTCTTTTCTAAATCATTAAAATTAAATGTTGACCAGTGTCTTTGAAGCTCCAAAAATAACAAAAAAAATAACAAAAAAAAAAAAAATTAAATCACATAAAAAGTTAAATAACATTTAGCCCATATAACTACTGCACTACAGGTCATACAGTATAATCATTCATGCTTGGATATTAAAGATATAAAAGTCTAATAAACAGAAACATTCATTCATGAACACTGAACCAAAGCCCCGTCAAAGCACTATGAAACAATACCAGATTGACAACACCATCTTTTTTGATTGGCTGAGATAGAATGGAGGAAGTATATGTCATTGGATGGAAGAAAACGTCTGGAGATACAAGGTAAGATGCCAGCGATAAAGGTAAACATCCTTAAATACAAACGCTTATACTGAAAGCAACGTGAATGTCTATAAAGCACATATTTGACTTAGACCTTAGAAATTAACCGTACATATTTCTGTGTTGTGTCAATCATGAAGTGTATCTAACAAGTTTGTGAAAGTATTATGACAGTTTTCTGACTCTGGGGTAGAATATGTGTGTGTACATGCAGTGTGACTGTGTGGAGCCCAGGGCATCTGCTCTGATGGCAGTGAATGTGAAACGTGCCGAAGCACACATTCACACAGAACCTTTGAGCACAATTTGAAAATCGCTTCTAAATATAGAAAAAATACACCAGTAAGACAAAACCTTAGGAGAAGACATTCAATCAGAATTTCATTTCACCATTCATCTTGTGAGAAAGTGATCCTGGTATTCAATCCTTCCTCCCTTTTCTCTCGTTATCTTTTCCCCTTGACATTCAAGTTAAATTGTTTAATGAAACCACCTCACTGCTGGCTGGAGTATCAAAACCTTAAACTTTCCACAGGAACATTGTGTATTTCTTTGTGGTGAGATCAAGAAACACTGTGTTCTCTGACATGTTTCTGGCAACTATAAGGCTTTAAGTGTTGACAGATATTTTATTATGCAAGTGGTATGTGCAGTGCATGAGAGAGCCTCTTATAAAGTCTGTCACTCATGCTGCCAGAACCATCTCACATATTTACATCACACACACAAACACACATCATTCATGAAGGCAGCAGCAACGTAGTCCGAACTGATTATTCATCACCATTTTACCCAATGACACATGCATTGAAACTCGCCGTCTCTGAATTAAATCTATGATTCTCTCTGACATTCAGAAACTTCTCTTCAGCCAGACTGATTAGATGAATGTCCAAAAATATGGCAGTAAAGTTCAAAATATTAACATACTGTTTACTTACTTTTCATTAACTTTTTAATTGAACTTTATATACTTTTTCTTTTCTTTTTATAGGGATAGCAATAACACTTATAAGGTCCATTCATTATGGTTAATGCAATAACTAACAATGAGCAATACATTTGTTACAGTATTTATTAATCTTAGTTAATAAAAATACAACTGTTAATTGTTCATTCATGTTAGCTCAGGTCCATAATATTAATCGATACAAATTTTGATTTCAATAATGTACTAGTAAATGTTGAAATTAACACTAAGATTAATAAATGAAAGTATTTTTTCATTGTTAGTTAATGTAAACTAATGCTAACAAATGAGACCTTGTTATAGTGTAACCGGGATAGTACTAAAAAATGTATATTAAATCATTCACTCACTCTCATGTCATTCTGTATGATTTTCCTGTTTAAACTTTATTCATAGCTTTATTAGTTTCTGGTTTAGATTAGTTTAAATACAGAACTGAACTGAGTTTCATTCAATATAAATGCAAATAACCAACTCTCGCAACTCAGAGTAATCATGAAAAACAGAAAGACATCTGTGACATTCACTTAAATGTCAGACTTCTGTCTGTTGAATGGCCTTCACTCGTGTCGACCTCCCTCAGTTCTGCTTCTGCATCTGGCAGACAGTGTGACAGACACAAACCAATCTGTTTTTACACGTATGTATGCAGATGTACATCTCCTGCCCTTTGTATGTACTTCAGATTTATTCTGTATTCACTGAATGATCCCCAAGTATCTCCAGTGTTGAATATTCTCCTGCAAAGTTTGAGCATGCTTTCATACTGCATATCAAAACCACCTTTCCTTCACATCAAAGTGTCTGCAAGCCTTGAGAAGTACAATGGCTATCACCTTCATGGATATCATAAAGAATACATCCATAATGAACTCAAACACAGATCCACAGGCCAAATCCTTTTAATCACACTTACAAAAATGATGCAAGATTTTACAGAGATTTCAGACACATTCCAAAAAGACTTGCCTGTCCTCGCATCATCTTATACTACAAAAACACTTGTCAAATATAAAAATAAACAGGGCAAGACTGTAAGGATGCACATGGAGGTCACAGGTTAATTTAGGGGAGTCTGGGGTAACAGAAATCAGTGTTGATGTTTCTAGCACTTTGCATATAAAAAAAAACTGTTTTTATATTCCATCATACAGAACTGGATTGATTCGCAATAGGGGCAAGTCCGGTGAAGCTGAAGGGGAATGATGGGATAAGTTAAGTTCATTTGTCTCATCACATCGGGTAGTTGAGCACCACATCCTGTTTGGCCAGCTCCAACAACATAGGGTCATCGAAGAACTTGCTGATACTAACGTCCTCACTCAAACCCTGGAGGAAGAAGAGAGATGACGTTGATATATGATGATATATGATGCATATTCAAACTAAACAAGTTGATTGAAACTTCAGAGACGTCAAACATTTCTTACTTTGCGCCTGCGGGTTTTGATCATAAACTCTCTGGCTAGATGAGGGGCCGGCTGAGGCTCTAGAGGACGAATCACAATGCTCTTATCCAGAGGATCACCGGGAACAATCTAGAATGAGGGGCAGAGACAATAATTACTCAGGACAGTCGTGAAAATCTAATACCATGTGACAAACACACACACAGAAACAGTGTTAAAGGCAAAGGGAGTCCGAGATAAGCTGCTGCTGACTCGAACTTCTGCTACTCAACATCAAACACATCAGAGCACATCAACTCACACACACACAGACCAGACCCACGCACACACAGGAGAATCCTATGCAAACATGTCCAAGTCACATTTTACCCCAAAATGAAAAGGAAAGAAATCGTATTTTGCATAAAGAAAATTTTTGCATATTTTTCTAAAATTCTCATTACTATATTTTTTGTCATTTACAATATTCTTAAAAGCGGTTCTAATGAAATTATCTTGGTTCAAAGTACTGTGATACAATTTTTACATCAGCATACAAAAAAAACTAGTTTCTTAAATATTTCTACATTTCCTTCCAAATTTTCATTACAGTAATGCATCAAAAAGTTTCTATTACTAATTTCAAATGGTAAATCTCATTAGGTTCTTGTAGTAGAAATACTGTAATACAATTTGTAATAAAAAAAAACAGCATCTGCTAATTAATTTGAATAACAATAGTACAATGAATCTATTAGCAAAAAAATAAATAAATAAATCATCATTTATCAAAGATCAATTTAAATGTATTTCTCACATTACTGTGCTTAATTGCCATAAAAAAGTAATACAATTTCTTTAACCAATTTATCTATTTTCCAATTGGTAAATCTCAGTTTCTCACCATAAGAATACTTTTAATACAATTTTAATAAACAAATTATAAAACAAAAACAAAAAACAGAATACATTAATGTATTATTAATCAAAATAATTTAATAAAGGATTAATAATTTAGCAATTAATTTAATGTATATTTTCCTATTACTGTGCTTAATTAATTGCCATAAATTTGTCATTATGGGAAAGAAAAATCATAAAAATCAAAAGGATGCCCATGTCACATTTTTCCCTAATAAAAGTAATAATTGTAAATAAATAAATAAATAAAAATAAGAAATTAAAACTGAAAATCATATTTTGGTAAAGAAATGGAAGACTTTCTAAAACAATTTTTTTTAAACCAAAATTTAACCAGGATTTATTTTCATTGTTGGGTGAAATGGGTGTGTTTTTGACAGGATTTTTTACATACACACAATCCCTCTTGTACTCATTCAAACGCACACGAAAGAGAGAGAGAAGGAAAAAAACGTGGGTGCGATTGTACCTGCCAGTGATGGAACACACTGAGCGCAAAGGCCTGGCCCTGCGTGTGCGTGCGGAGATCGGTTTCAAAACCAAACGAGTCAATAGCTGGTATGAAAGCCTTGATGGTGTAGAGAGGAGAGCCAGGGATTGGGGCATCCTGCGTCACATGACCTCTACGGGACACAGAGACAAGAGATCAGTCAGAGGCTCATTCTAAAAGGAGACCGTCTTTATTAGAGACTTGCTGACTTTTGCTGCCTTGAGCAACAATCTGCTTAATGCGAGTGTGTGTTTACTGACAAGTCAGCAATGTCCTCATTCTGTGTGTGTATTTTACCTCCTGCGTGCCAGCACCGTGTACACGGCAGAAACGCAGTCAGCAGGAGCCTGAACCTCCACAAAGTAATAAGGCTCCATCAGCCTGGGCGTGGCCTGCAGAAACCAATCACAAAGTAAGGAAAAAAAACAAAAGAGGGTGAGTGAGTGAGAAACCAATTACGATAATCAACTTAATCTACTGAACCGAGTTAATGGATCACGTAATTAAATGAAACATCCAATAAGACTAATGGAAACAATGATTAAGTAGAAAAGGAAACAGAGGAAGATGGGAAGAAAGAGAGGTGACTAAACAGACCTATTAAAGGATAGATTACCATGAGAAAGGCAGAGTAGACGACTCTGCGAGCTGTAGGGATGACCTGTCCTCCTCCTCTGTGCAGCGGTTCCTGTGCGATCACGGCATCTAGGATCTTAAATTTCACGTTGCGGATTGCTGAATGCAAGGATTGACAAAGAACCATATTTATTATAGACTATAAATATATATACCAATATTAACATTCTGATATGCCTGAATTCTGAATAACATTTTTTTTTTTTTCTCAAAAACCCAATTTGATATATGTAGCATTTTTTTTAAAACATGCAGCAAACATTTTTAAAACACATTGAAAAAACACTTTCAATTACCTTTTAAACCATATTAATCAGACAAAATTCTTACTGTCAGTTAACGAGTTAATTATGAGCATCCCTAGTTTTTACATTGGGGTTTTTTAAAGATTGTTTAATCTAAACGTTAAAGCAAGGAAAATGATCATGCACAATGTCCAGTACTGACCGATATAAGTGAACAATCAACCATTAATGAAATATAGTAGATATGCATTTAAATATTCATTTGCTATTCAAGAGTATTTTATTGACAGCATGGTGGGTTTTTTTAACGCCTATTTTGCCTTCAAAATCACAGAGAACTCATATAGTGTTTTACAATGGCTTACGTTCATCACATAAAGGACCCTCGCGTGTGCCCCACTGGAAGCCCTGTACAATGCTGTCCTTCACTGAGCCGAGGAGAGCTTTATCTACCTACAACACGCACAGAAAAAGAGAACAGATCATTTAGAGTCATTCAACGGTCAACAACTTGCCTGACCTCTCACAAAAATAGATAGATGGTGTCACATGCAATCACAAACGACAATATTTTTCACACCCTCTGCTTGCCTGACAAAACAAACACCAGATAATAACACACCAACACATCCATGCCAAAAGACTTCAACAGATATGCAAACTCAAATGGCCAAAGGCACTATTTTTAAGTATAAATGTCAATACAGTCGTAGGCGATATGACATTAAATCTATCCTAAATTTCATTCATTTGCAATCCAATTACAGTAGAATTGTATTAGATTCAATGAAAAATAAATGAACCTCGCCAAACACAATTAGTGTCAGCTGATGTGTAAATTACCTCAGAGGGCAAAGTATCGTCTACTAAGATGTTGGGCCCAGTCGTGTCAGGTCCAAAAGCCCAAATGGAACGAGCTGCTAGCAAATCCCAGTCATACTTGGTCTGGAAAAACTCTCCCAACTTTTTCCTATAGGGAGAAAGAGGGGTATGTTTTAAGTTGGTTAACAGATTATAGGTGAAACAGCACCACTATACACTACCATTCAAAAGTTTGGGATTGGTAATGTTTTTAACTAAATGTTTTTGAAAGAAGTCTCTTATGCTTACCAAGGCTGAATTTATTTGATCAAAAATACAGTATAAACAGTAATATTGTGAAACATTATTACAATTTAAAATTCTTTTATTTTATGTTAAAAACAGTTCAATATTTGCTCAATATTTTTGTGGAAACCGTGATTTTTCAGGATTTTTTGATGAACATAAAAGTTCAGAAGAACAGCATTTGTCTGAAACCGAAATCTTACCGACCCCAACCCCAACACCCCAACATAAGGGTTAGTTCACCCAAAAATTAACATTCTTTCATAATTTACTGTAAGCCTTTCGTTCATCTTCGAAATACAAATGAAGATCTTTTTGATGAAATCTGAGACAACACAACTGACACTTCAAAAAGCTTGATCGTAAAACTAATCCATATGATCCAGTTTAGTTCAAAATTTCTGAAGAGACACGACTGCTTTATACGATGAACAGACAGGAGGGTGAGTAATTAATGACGGGTGAACTAACCCTTTAACCCTTAAGGGCCTTACACCAGAGCAATACAAAAATTATGTTTGTATGATAGGAAAATAAAAATTGTCACATTAATTTCCAACTTTTTTGTACTTGGCTAAGAGAGACACATTTGTGTTATATATAACCCATACGTTTTCTATAGTTCTGAGATGTTATTCTACCTGTTCCATGTGATCTGCACCACCTCGTTCTCAATGTCTTCGGCTAGACCCTTCTCCAACGGCTCGGCAATCATGGTGATCTTATTCCTGACAATTACACACACACACACACAGAGAAACACAAATGAGACAAACATATCTGAACCAATTTGTTATCCTGTCAAAACTTTTACAGGTCACATTTCAGCAAAAATGGATTTCTAAAAGGTGGTGTTGAGATACAGAAAGTTTGTTCCTCACTTTTTATTGGGTGTTTCAGCAAAACACTTCAGGGAGGATGTCTCCACCACAGTCTCGCAGAAAGTCACCACAGGGTCAGCTACCTATTGAGAAGTCAAAGATAAATCACATGTAAATGAAGTGAAGAGGGCAAGAAGAGATGAGAGTAAAAGGAAAATTTTATGAGAGCAAAAAAGCACCTTGATATCAATCTCAGAGTACATCTTCCGCAGGTCGTGCATTACACAGTCCAGGTACAGCTCACCTGTGCCAAGAATCACGTGTTCACCTGACTCTTCCACCTGAACACACAAAGAAACCAGCACAGATTAATACGAAACAAGTCAGTAAAACGGTTGCAATACATCTCTGTACACTAAACAAAGAGCCGAAATTTTATCAAGTAACCCTGCTCATTGCCACTCAAGTATATGCGGCATCTAGTTTGGTCTCAAGGTTTAACACATGAAAGAAATATGGCTTTAAAACAATATTGGTAGCGTGATTTGTTCTAAAGTGTGTTACCTTTGTTGTAAGTGAAGGATAACTCTTGTTGACTTTTCTGAGTCCATCCAACATCTTGGGCAGTTCTGAGGGATTGACTGGTTCCACAGCTATTTTTATCACTGACGCAGTGTTAAACTTCAACGGCCTGAAGATCTGAGCCTATTCACAATGCAAAGCACATTCAACATCCAATCCCTCATAAATGATCACTGCTCAGTTTCAAATAGATATCTCTCTTTCCCACCTCTTCATTTCCACGGGGCTCTGTGATTGTGGCCGTTTTAACGATAGGCTGGTCGCAGCCCTCGATCAGCACCCAGTTACCAGCAGGAACACGATTCACTTCAATCTGGTACCTTGCATAAACACATTAAACATAACATTTACAAACATTACTTTTGGTGTAGGATATACTTTGAGTCAAGTCAAGTCAACAATATTCCCAAACTTTGAAACAACATTCACAAAGGAACGGCAGATAACACAATGAATTAAATGTGAAAGACTGAAGTATTTTCTTGTAAAACAAGAAACAGTTACAGTAATCTTTGTTTTAATCAGAACTTCGTAATTTTTACAGTGTATATAAATCAGCGTTTCTCAACCAGGGGGGCTCAGCAAACATCCAAGGGGGCCTTCAAGATTACTTAAAATATTTAGAACAAGCCAAAACTAAAAATCAAGATATTTCTTGATTTAATTCACCTCCGTCAACACAAAACTTGTCTTGAAAAACCTGAATATAAGGAGAAGCCTAATTTTTAAAGTGCGATTTGGACCTAGATATTTGGACCTAGACCTGGATATGTCATGTAAATTCATAAAATCATACAACCGCACGGGCATTTTTCGAATGAATATACATTTTTCTAGTTATGCCAAGCTCTAAAATAATTTAGGGGGCAGAAATTGAGCGCAAATATTTAAAAAAATCCTTATCCTTAATACTTATCCAGTAAATAATAAACAACTGGAAAGGTCATAAAGCCTTCAAATATTGTTGTGGACGTGGAGTCAAAAAGCATTGAGAATCACTGCTGTATAATGATGCAAGCAAAAAATTAGCTTATTATCAGAATGTCCGAGTGTGACAGTCACCTAGCGACAGAAATCCAAAGGCGTCCAATAGTGCAGATCTGTGAGTCCTCCTCATCCTCCAGGCTGTAGTTTTCTCCCAGAACCTTCACCGGCTGGCCCGCCTGCAGGGTTCCACTCAGGACTCGACCAAACGCGTGGAACTGAACGCCGTCGTCTGTGCTGAACATCTTAGTGGTGTGACACATCAGTGGACCCTTAGAAAGGAAAACAAGTTTGACTTAGTGATTTTTTTGTAGGCTTGCTTGAAGTGGATACATTTTTATGTTTTATTCAGTAAGATGATATGTACATTAACTACATTTACTGGATAAATTCAAGAAACGGCCAAACAAACAACATTTTGGACTGCTCATTCTGAAATGCTGAAGCCTTAGCTTGTCATCAAAATGATTGGTTACTCCAGAACTGCCTGACAAGCTGTCGCTCCTAGACATAAAGCATCAGCCACAGCGTTTTGTCTGTGTGCTCTAAACCACAAGCTATTTATTATTTATCTAATAGAAGAGCTATAGTTGCTTCCCTAAAAGCAATGACTTCCATTTATATTTTGTGCTAATTCATATTCACTACCAATCAAAAGTTTAGGGGCAGTATGATTATTTGTATTTATTTGTATTTTTTTTTTTTTAAAGAAATTAGTACTTTTATTCAGCAAGGATGCAGTAAATTGTTCAAAATTAAAGTAAAGACGTTTACAAAGTTACAAAAGATTTTCTATTTCTATTTAAAAATAAATTATGTTCTTTTGAAGTTTCTATTCAAATAATCCTGTTAACCTGCACAACTGTTCTCAACATTGATCATTTTAAGAAATGCTTTTTGAGCACCAAACTGGTATATTAGAATGATTTCTGAAGGATCATGTGACACTGAAGACTGGAGTAATGATGCTGAAAATTCAGCATTTTTATCAAATAAATGCAGCCTTGTTGAGCATAAGAGGCTTCTTTAAAAAACATTACAAAAATCTTACAAGCCCAAACTTTTGAACAGTAGTGTATAACGTGATGATTTTGTTCTCTAACAAGTTCAACATCAAAACACTGATAACAACCTCTGTAGATCCCACACTTACATCAGGGTCACACTCAGACATTGTCTCTCCGAGGTCTGAATCCAGTCCCCCTGTGTAGCTGTGCTCTATCTTGGCTCTTGCTCCCCCCTGAGGAGAAGGTATGTGTTGCACACACATGTCCACAAAGCCTGTTGAATTTGCACACATTATTAGACCGAACACACCCCACATGGTCAAGAACTATAATTCAACGCAATAGCACAGCAGCACAAAATGACACTCACCTGTAAACTCTCCAAAGAAGCGGTTACAGACGAGACGTAGCAGAGGTCTGATGTTGAGCTTTAACTCCTCTTTGGTCAGATGAATGCCGAGCTCATCCAAGACACGAGGGAGAGACGTATCCACATCCCCCACCACCTACAGACACAACACAGTTGCAGAGCCTGGATATGTGTGCGTGTTTGACTGCCTACATCTGTCTAAATGTGTAGAAATATTGCCCAAGTTAAAGATGCATGAATAAATTATATCTTACCTGAGAAAGAATCTTGTACAGCGGCTCCAGCACAAACTCAACAAAGCTGCGCTGAGAGTTGCTGTTGGGGGCTTTCTTTGTGAATTTCCTCCTGATAGGCACAGAACACAACCAGTTACAAAAAAAAGAAACCAAAAAAAATGCTGCCATTAATCAAAATTTTTTTTTTTGTCTCACGTTTTAGGGTTGAAGTAAATGTCTCCCCACAGCCTTTTAGAAAACTCCATGTAATTGATATCACCTGTAAAACAAAAGAGTAAAAAAAAAAGTTTATGTTTTCAGACAAAATCATTAAGTATGCATTTGAACTATAGGTTTGTGTATGTCTCACCGTAGGTGTCTGAATAGATTTTGGCGAAGGAGCCAAGAGTGAAGCAGATGCTGTATTGCGAGGAAGCGAAACACACGTTTCCCAACAGGGGAGACACAATCACAGATTCATCTGTGGAGTATGTGCTGCCAGAGAGAGAAACAGAGAGATTTAATCTCTAGTATTTCAGACAAAACTGCTCGCTAAAACAATTCAACTCATGAGGCTCAACAGCTATAAGCTAAAATATGAGCAGATGAAATACAAATAGTTCTAGGCTTCCAGATCTAGGATTGGTCTCAAATAGCATGTTTTTATCAACAAAAATGTTTTCTTTTAAGTATTGTAGAGTACCTCAGCAAGCCGTTGACCTCATCCACAATGTGGCGAAGTTTGTAGTAGGCATCAGTAGGGGGCAGCTTGAGCTCCACGATCAGACGATCTACTTTATTAATACAGATAGTGATAGCCAACCTCTCCTGCACTGCGTGCTTGATCAGCCGCTCAGTGTTCAGCATCACCTGAACACATGCAAACAGACTGTTAAAAACACACTAAAAAGTTTATACTTTTTATAACAGCTAGTTTCATTTGAAAAATACAATATAATAAGCCTAGAAAATGATTTATTTCTTGAATTTCAATAACAAAGACATACTAATGACAGTCATGAAGCGAAAATCTTGACATCAGCAGTAAACCATGTATGTGTGTATGTGAATGTGAACTCACCCCCTCGGCAGCATCGATAAAAAGCACAATGCCGTCGGACAGTCTGACTGCAGATGTCACTTCATCAGAGAAATTCACATGACCTGAAGAGGCGTATAAGATATAAGTCAAATGCTTTTGCACAGTAGTGTGCAAATATACTGTGTACTTAGTGGAATTTTAAACAGATAAGCAGTGGCGTAAAGAGATAATGTAATTAGTTACTGTACTTTACGGTACATTGAGTATCAAAGACATTAACAACTTTTACTCTTTACTCCAAAACATTTTGCATGGCACCTAACTTTTTCTGCAGCACTTTGTTACAAAAGAAGCAATACCGCCATCTACAAGGCAATGAAGGTACTATATCTTGTGCATTTCAAGGCTACTTTACACGAATGTGAGCACATTAGCAGGTAGTTGTGTATCGGAGGCGTTTCATATATGAGATGAGGACGTGGCTGTAGCCAGTGATGAGGCTAAAACCAGCACGTCCAGCTATTTCTTGTTTTTCAATGGCATGTCTCTTAAGGGGGGCATACACGGTGTGATTTCTGTGCAATTTCAGCAAGGTTACCAACTCACAATGTACAAGTAGATCTCATGGGATGTAAAGCCAAAGCTCAAGATTTGTGTGCTCACACTATACGGTCCGATCGTCGAGCTGCGAGTTGTCTGCTCACACTATACGTGCGAAATATGCGCGATAAACCCCCGTGCCAGGTAGAGCAGACAGACCATAGGCCTATATGTATCCAGAGATATAGTCAAAAGCATTAGCTATCGATATCAAGAGGATATAGCATTTTCAATTTATGTAGGCCTATTAAATTATAAATGATTTAAAAATATTTAGGTCTATTATACAATGAATTAGAGGCCTATAATTAAAATTATTAACATTAATATGTCCAAACACTGCAATAATCAGTCATCAATGAAAATTAAGAGCAGCTTTATTTCAATAACTTAACACGAAATACTTCTCTTCTGATTTTTCACTACGTATATGGGCCACAAGAGAAATGTTATTAAAATAAATTAAGATAGGCCTAGTAATATAACGTTATCAGCATTTTGATGTAGGATTTATCTCTTGTTGTCTCTGAGAGAAATTATTTAATTTTCTGTAGTGAATAATTGACTGGGGTTTGAGATTTCTTCACCTGCATAACTCTCGCGTAAAGTTTGCACATTGCTTGTGTGCACTGACCCGCCTTCATGGTTTAAAATGGAAAAAATTCCAGTATTGCGACGTGACACTTTTTTTTTATCACCAACTGCAAAATGATGGACAACGGTTCAGATTTCCTGTGATAATAAAATTAAGTAAATAAATATTAAATAAATGAATAAATAAAGTGAAACCAGTAAATTAATGATCATGTAAATTAATAAAAGTGGCGCCGGTGTATATGTACACGCAAGTGGCTAGGAAAACGTGGGTAATATGGTTTATCCATTTTGCAACACGAACTGAAGGTAAGCAACAGTTTGCTAAATTGCAGCTAGTTTGATAGCTACAGAACTTAAAGATCTCCCTCTTTTCGTTTTCTTTCTTGCAGAATTAAAGTTTAATTTCTGTTGTTGCGCAGGCGCAGTGAGGGAAAAACAGAGTTTAGGGCAATCGGTTCGTAGCTCTGCTTCAACTGTGCGATACCCTCACGAGGGGCGACCAAAATTTGAGAGAGGGCAGGAAGTACCTGGCGTGTCCATGATGTTGAAGAGGTAGGATTTGCCCCGTGAGTCAGGTAGAACCATGGTTACAGGAGCACTCTTGATGCCAACTCCCCTCTATGAGGAAACACAAAAAGATGATTGAATGAAACTATGAATACCATGAGAACACAAGATAAATGCTTGCTTGTAATCTTATTACAAGTAATTTCTTACCTCTTGCTCTGTGAAGAGGATATCTGTGTATCGTAGCTGCAAAAAATAAAAGATAAATATTACAGTATATCCTTTGCATGACTGTAAGTGCTAAACAAATATGGCATGCCATCTTAAAAACAGGACGCCTCTGTCTGCATGTGCAAAGAAACATTGGTAACACTTTACAATAAGGTTCATTAGTTAACATTAGTTAACTACATTAGTTAGCATGAACTAATAATGAACTGCACTTATACAGCATTTAATAATCTCTGTTAATGTTAATTTCAACATTTACTAATACTTTATTAAAATCTTGTTAACATTAGTTAATGCACCGTGAACTAACATGAACAGCTGTGTTTTTTTATTAACTAACGTTAACAAAGATTAACAAATGTATTGCTCATGGTTAGATCATGTTAGTTAATACATTAACTAATGAACATTGTAAAGTGTTACCAAAACATTTATATTCATTATCTATATACTTACATCAGAGTCATCTCTCTTGCGGATTTCAGGATGAGTCTGTTCAATGAGGCAGTCCACAAAGCATGTCTGGGATGGGGAGATAAATGCATTTTGAAAAAATGAATGAAATCATCATAATGAATATTAGATTTGTCACTTTTGTCTAATAAGCATGATAATGTCTTTTACCTTGCCGTGGTGTAAGTGTCCACACAAAGTGACATTTCGGATCAGTTCTGAGCTGTCCATTAAATCAGCAAGGAACCTGCGGACAGACATGCATGTAAGAATATGCAATTCAAACATATGGGGAGAGAGAGAATCAACACAATACTGAACTCACTCCATGTCATAGACTGTGGATGGAAGCTCCTGCTCCATCAGAGTAAACTGCTTCAGCTTTACAGGTTTTATGATGGGCTCTGAGGAGAAAATCAAATCAGAGAAACTGGATTTTGCACTGGGTGTGCATGTAGTGCATAAACTCCATCAGCATGTCTGTTACCTGTCAATGGTTGTGTATCTTCTTCTTGGACGATGGTCTCCACCTCAGGACCATAAACTTCCTCAGCTGTGGGATAATACTTTTTATCCTCATGCAAAACCACCTCCATACCACCACCCTCCTCATCAACCTCAGCCTGGTCTTCATCATCATCCTCCTCATCTGCCTGTAATAAGAAAAACAATTCTTATATCCCACTATACACTGTCTTGCAACTAACACATAAAACATCATTTTTGGCAGTTATTTTTGTGTATTTTGTGTAGTTTAGACACACCTCATCAGCCTCCCGGTCCTCTGCATCTAGTTCCTCATCTTCATCAGAGTCCAGCTCCGGTCCTATATAGTTTCCGAACTCATCATAAAGATCCGTCTCCATGCTGATGAGCGCTGATGGGACATAACAGATTGAAATGGCATTTTCCAACCAGCCGTACTACAGTTGTGCAGAGAACTGTTCAGCATGCATGGGAACTCAATGCTGCTCAAGAAAAATGTACACAGCTGTAATCTAGGAAACCTGTGGCTACTTTTAAGATGCATAAATATAAAAGCAAAACAATTTTATTCCTATAATTCTATTTATGTTGTTTGTTTCATAGGCTTGAAGTTACTGTTACTCCTTTACTAATATTTGCCCCATTTTTGGTGTCTTGTCCTTGACTAGAGCTGACAAACTACATTCAAAGTAGTCTCATGCTAACTTATTCATGCTTAATTAAAGTAAAACTATTTTGTAGGCACTATATAACAGGAACTAAACAGTGTGCAGGATTGTTTTACACACAATTGTAAACTTATCCGAAAGTTCCATAATCACAACACACTCCGCAGTAATTCCCACACACACACACCTTAACTATACCACATGGGTGAAAGTATACCCCGATGTACAAATAATAAAACAATGATGAACTAAACAATTACACTTGCAACAATTATATTTGCAGAATTCACATACTTTCTGCTGAAAATGAGCCTAAAATTCAAAATGATAACCGTAATTAAGGATAGTAAAGATCAATTTCCTAAAGCACAAACATAAAATAACATTTGAATGGTTTATGAACTTATGGTTAAACTAACTAACGTAAACTTATGGTTTTTCATAATGTGATTTTTGGTGAATTGTATTAAAACCAGTTAGGCTTTTCTTACAGGCATCATAATAATTATTAATTAGAATAATAGTATAATAATAATTAGTAATAATTTTCACAAAAATGTATAGATAATAGTTGGTAAATTCATAGATAATCACAAGTGAGATTTCAATGGGATTTTGAACACTGAAGTAGGAAATGTCCCCGGTTTCCATTACAGAAATCTGGTCATATTAGTGTATGTTAAACATGCATTATGCATGTGTAAGACAGTAAAACAATTTAGTAATTTACTGACAGTCACAATATATATAAAAAGTTGAGAACAGCCTTAAAATAAGCTGTTAACGCAATTGAACGCGCACCAAACGTAAGACAACAAATGACCGGATTGCTCATTTAATTAATATTTCATTTCTGTCTATCACATGTAAATGCACAATGTATAATAGTGTTTTACCTGTATACGAGTCTTTATGCCTGTGGTGATTTTATTGTTGTTTCAAAGAAATCCTCGTACTGTTTCCAAACCATGCACCGCGAGGTCCTCACACAGTCCAACGTACGTCGTACGTTGGTGACGTCATCATCAGTCGCCATACACATTGCCCGTTTGAAAAACACGGCCTGCGTCCCAATGTGCATACTATCCATCCTAAATAGTATGTGACATTAGTAATTGTCAATACTATTTAGGGCAGATAGGGTGGATAGTATGCAGATTGGGACGCAGGGACGGTTACAAAAAAGACGTCGCACAAGTTAGTATTCTGAAACATTTATTTTATCATTAAATTCACTCTTTTTACATGTTGAAATCCTGGGTTGAAATACAGAAATTAATTAGAATATTCAGCGTTCAATACCCACCTTAATTTTGTGCACAAAAAATATACTTTGAAAAATTATCTTAAGGAATATGATTAACTAATTTAATTTACATCATAATTTTGATTACATTTCGTTTGCATATTTGCAAATTAACTAATACAAATCCCAACTTAAGTTTATTGTATCAGAGACGTTTTTAAAAATGGTAAAAACAGTAAAGACAACTAAATAGCCTATTTGTCTTTAAAAAACAAAACAAAGAACAAAAACAGCAAAAACAAACAAACACACAAACAAAAACCCTTCATAATTATCTTCGCAATTAAGACAATATCCCCTCAAGACTATCCAACATGTCAAATAATAAAATGTTGGCTACTGACAGAAGATGGCACCATATCACAGGTATGCATCTGTGAACAGAATTTCTTAGGTCTTTTATGGGTTTCACTCATTGGGTATCTCTAATATTTTCAGTCCCACATACTTTACGATGTCAAGTATGACAAAGTATTAGCAAAGTTCTATTTGCTAATGCAGGGATCTCAAATTGCACTTCAACATTGGCAGGACTGCAGAGGTCAGTGACTTTCCAATTGTAAAAAAACACACACACACAAAAAAAACCCACCAGACCAGATACAGGTAAACATTAATGTCCAATTTAATACAACTGAAATACACAATAGTGTCATAATCACACAGCTAACACTTTATATTCAAAGGTCTGACAAGACGATGGGGAAGTGTACAGTTTGCGCACACACACTTGCCTGTGCTTTTGGAATGGTTGCCTCAAAAGCCCTTTGAGGAGAAGAGACTTTTATTTATCTGTCCAATCATAACAGTCTCTCATGATAATCTTTCCTTGAAAGAAAAATTAATGTGATCTTTCATGTGTGCAAGAGAAAAAACCAAAGAGAACATGGCGGAAGAAAGAAAAACAAAAGGGAAGTCAAACATGATCCTGCAAAGCAAACAATTAAACAATTGCTGAGAAGAACTTTATATCAATATAGTTTAATTTAATTAGTTAATAAAATGAAGAAGAAGAGGAATGAGAGGAGGATAATCAAAGAAAAAGACATTAACATATAAACATTTCAAAATTGGAAAAGGTTATTTAAGATTGTAATAATTGTATTTTGCATCAAATAAATGAGAGAGAGAGAGAGAGAGAGAGAGAGAAGCCTACACAGAAATGAGTTCTGCTCGTGTTTCATGAATGAGGCCCAAAGTGTTTCTAATGATAGCAGTTCGCCTCGTCTCAGTGAGGCATAAAGCACCTTGGCTTACGGTCCATGTTGTTGTTTTCTATGAGATCAAACTGAACATCATCTCATCCAACTTGTTGCCTCACTTACAAAAAGCCACGAAGAAAAAAGGAATTAACCTAACATACTTCTGTAGTGTCTTTATGAATCAGCAACATGTGCAGCAACTAATGCATCTAACAGACCTTGTAATCATGTGTAGTCATCAACATTATGCGACACAACATGTTAAATATGCATACATGTTTTTACACTAGTCATCGCTATTCTCAGAATGTATTAAAAACAACTGCACATAAAAAGTGTATTTTAATAAAGCTATTGTTATGTGATGACATCATATATGCAATATAATATTGTGTCTACGTGATTGCATGTAAACCCTCATATTATCACAAATAGATCCCTAGATGAAATAAATCATTCTGAGGGCACGGGTGAAATAACAGATGATGTTTTCCACCATCCCGATCTGTTCGTGCAGAGGTTCTGGAATGGGACGGTACAGGAACGTGTGTAAGAAAGGGAGCTTCCCTGTTTGTTGGCTGCAGGGCTTATGTGTACCATCTAAAATCTATCTGAGGAAATGGCGAGGAGACTTCAAGACCTCTTGGGTGTGAGAGATCTGTTTTCAAGGGGCTTGATGCCAAATGTCACAAACTCAAACAGGACCCTGCCAAATGCACACACCATGTACCATGAGTGTAAATACTCTGGCATAAAGAAAACAATTTTGCACTGGAGAAATACTGTAGCGGACAAACAGGGTTACCATAGATCAACTTGTACAGCATGGTGCTCCAACAGTTCAGTTCCCATGAAACATGCAAATTATCTTGCATGAACTCTTGAATGCTCTTTCTTTCTGAGTAGAATGCTTGTATTTTGTTCCGTAATTCTCTTTTTGTGAGTTTTGTGTTTGCATGTGCATGGTGTGTGAGTGTATTCTCTGAGGTGCTGCTCCACTAACTCTCTCATTACTCATTTTGATCAGCACACCTGGGCAGCGGTGAAAATAAATGACACACTTTCCCCCATGTACAATCCCTCTCTTCTTTTCTGTATCAAATAATGTCTGTTCCATTACAGCTGCATGTTCATTTTCTGTTGCTTCTGTCTGTGTTGTTGATACAGTCTCATCTCTAACATTATGCATATAGGCTATAATTAGGTCTCACTACATCTGCTGTATCCTGATTGATTACTTGTGTCTGTGCTGTATCTTGACTCTACTCCATTACTGGACACGCACACACCTGTTAATCAGCAGTTGGTCCTTGTGATGTAGTTGATGAGACTCTTGATTGTCTACAGTGAAAATAGCAGAAGAGCTCATCAACCCCATTTACATAATGGAAACACAACAAGAGGCTCAATTAATGCTCGTAATTAAAATCTTTTGTCAAACTGAGGTGTTACGTAAAGCTATTTTGTGTATCTTGATATTTTAGCTTTTTTTTCTTTGTCACTAGCGCAAAAATTACTAAATGTTACTATACAGGCCTATATAGTACAGGCGATTAGAATACATATTAATTCACATTTTAGAATTCAGCATATTATAATTATTTCTGAAGTGACACTGCAGACTGGAGTAATGATGCTGAAAATTTAGCTTTGCCATCACAGGAATAAAATTACATTTTAAAATATATTAAAATAATAAAACATCGCAATAATATTTCACAATAAAAAAAATTGTAGCCTTGGTGAGCCCAAACTTATGAACACCGGTGTATACTAAAACAGTAGCAATGAAACAATGACCTTCACTTTTAGTAGAGAAAAAGAGACAGAAACAAATACAGTTAGATACTTTGTTGCACGTAGTGTTTTGCGTTTATGTTGCACATTTTTGGTTGTTATTCCTGCAGGTGAATTTTTTTACTTCTGATTAAGCAGAATGAATGCAGGTCTGTAAGAAAGATGGAGAGAAAGATGAATGGCAAACAAGGTGAGAAACTAGTTTATAAGAAGGTAGAGAAACAGCACAGCACATTTGGGGTCACACACTTACTTAGAGTAGCTAAGTAGATCATGCTCAGTGTGCCACTGTGTGTGTGAGCATGTGTGTGTGATATTTATCAAATTCACATTGTATAAATGGGTCTGTGTGCTCTTTAAATTTGGTATCATCCCCTGTGTGATGCATGCCTACTGTACACCATTTATCTTTAAAAAGAAATGTGTGAGAACTTTTCAAACAGGGCTGCAGTGATTAAACACACAGCAAACAAAAATTTGCCTAAGTGGCAACACATAAGAGAGCCTGTGGCCTAAATACCAAACATGACATTTTTTGTCCTATGTGAATTTGTATTGATGCATGTGGGAATCAAATGGAAAAATCAACATGTCTGTATCACTCTTAAAAACTAAAGGTTCCAAAATGTTGTTTTTGCAGTGATGCCATAGACTAACCATTTTTGATTCCCAAAAGAATCTTTCAGTGAAAAGGTCTTAAAATAACCATTTTTTTCTTGAAGAACCTTTTAATAACCTAAAGAACCCTTTTCTACAATAAAGAACCTTCCCCATCTGTTAGTCACTACAACGTTATGTTGGTCAAATGTGGTCAAAATTGGAAGCCCCAATCACCTCTGAGTTTTAGAAAAACGGCTAATGGAATTGGTGAGTGGAATTTGCATGCTGAGCCACTCCCCCGTACATACATGTATATAAGATGGCAGCAGGCATCCACTCTTTCAGATTTTTGCTTCAGAGCTGAGTGGTTGCACACAGCAATCACTCTTTCCAATCACCTACTAAAAGAGTTGAAGAATGGATCTTTCTTAGCTGGAAGATCTAAGGCGCATTCAGCGGTGTTTCGCCAGCGGATAAGTGCAGCGATTCCCACTGGGCGCTTCAGTATAAAAGAGAATTTCCCTAAAAGAGCAAAACGGACGTCGAGCATCTTTTTAAAGTGTGTTTCTGGATGCCTTCGTTTCCTGTCTTCATCTGACGGCCGCCACTGCTGTCTCACATGCGGCGTTTGTGGATAGTTCATGTCCTCACTGCAAGAACATGACCATGTCGACACTGTGGTCGTGACTCGCCTTTCTCGTGAAGGCTAGAGTCCCGTTTCATGTTACCCAGCCCGCTGCCTCTGCACAAAGCAGAGCCATATGGTTTACACTCTGGGAGACCTGAAGGTTACAGTGGGAGCGTTTCCGCTGGGCTAGTCTCCATGGACCACTGGCTCCTCTGTGGTGTCGTGTGCTGTTGAGCTGCCGGATGGTGTGGGTCCTTCTCATGGGGGACCCAGCGTGTCTTTCTGAACTCCTGGATTAGATGTAGATAGCTGCATCGGAGAGTGGGCTATTGTCCTCTGGAGAGGAAGATGAGGCTGAGCTTCCCCTTTCGGGCGTGGTCACTCATGCCAGATTCATGAGTCGGATTCAGAATTGACGGCCATGCTTGTCTGGGCCACTGTGGGCATCCATTCCGCCCCAGTGCCTTTCTTCTCAGAAGTGCATGAGGAGGTTCAGAAATCATGGAAGGCACCTTTTACTGATTAAAGCCTCTTCGCAGCCTCCTCCAATCTCACTAACTTTGATGGTGGGGCCGCCAGGGGGCTCGTGGAGATTCCCCAGGTGGAGCATGCAATTGCAGTGCCCACAAAGTGCCGCCACCTAGCGGAACCGTACACATATCCCGTCCAAGGCCTGTAAGACGACAGCAGCCGCCTCCGCCTTGCATGTGATGCATGCCATCCTGCAAGTACACCAGGCCAAAGCACTGAAAAGAACTGCACAAGGTTAGTTCTGAGCCGGGGTTGATGCCTCAGCCAGACGATGTCCATCTTGGAGGCCCAGGAACTCCATCTCTGTCTAAACCTTGCTGAGATGTGGAATGTCGACAAAGTACACTTTCTCGACACCCCCATCTTGCAAGGTGGCCTCTTCAGTTCTCTGAAGTCCAGAAGCAGACGGAGGCCATTAAGCACATCTTGCCCCAGCGAGATACCTCCACCACCAGGCAACAACTCGGCTGCAAAGTCGAGCCCCCCACAGGAAAGCGACGCAGCCCGTCCCTCAGGCTGCCACTAAACCCTCAAAACGCCCATCAAAGTGGCCCTGATATGGCCCAGAGATGAAGGGAGCAGCTCTGCATCAGGAGGGGGTTAACGCACCGCTCCTCTCCAGGTGGAGAATCCTTTGTTTCCTTTATAAGAGTTTATTTCTGTTCCACTGCTGGCTCAATGGTGGTACCCACTAGAGAGCAGTTTCCTCAATCTCTGGGCCATAAAGGGCACAGTCTGGCAGTGAGCGATGCTTTTCTTCCTAATTTCCATCCCCCCTTTCCACATTTGCCGCGAGGTCGCGCTTCAAGGACATGTTGACTCCTCACGCATCTCTGGCCACCCCCTTTGCAGGATCCTTGGAGACAGGTAAGTGTCACACTACACTCACTGCCTCTACTTTGGGATACTACACTTCCCGGGTTGGGCCCCAGCCAGCGCTCTTCCTCGCTGCCCCTCTGTGGGTACATCGGTTGTCAACTTGCAACTTGCACGGAGCCTGGCTAGCGCTTCCCAGCCCGTCCTGCTGGCTCTTGCGTACAATCAGACTTGGCTACGAGATTCAGTTCGCCAGGCATCCCCCCCAGGTTAAGCTGAGTCCTTTTTACCTCAGTGGCAGGCAAAGAAGCCCCTGTACTGCACGCAGAGAGAGCGGTCCTACTGGTGAAGGATGCAATGGAGCCTGTCCCTCAAGCTGAGATGAGCTCAGGGGTTTTACAGCTTTTACTTCATCGTACCCAAGAAAGGCGGAGGGTTACGGCAGATCTTGGATCTGCGAATCTTGAATTGGGCCCTTCACAAGCTCCCATTCAAGAAGCTGACGCAGAAACACATTTAAAAATTCTACAAGGTCCTCCCCTTTAGGCTGTCCCCGTCTCCCTGTATCTTTACTAAAGTCACAGAAGCTGCCCTTGCCCCGCTATGGGAAGTGGGCATTCGTATTCTATATCGAAGACTGGCTCATTCTAGCTCACTCTCGAGATCTGTTGTGGAACACAGGGACCTGGTGCTCAGGCACCTCACCCAGCTGGGGCTTCAGGTCAACTGAAAAAAAGCAAGCTCTCCCCCATGCAGATCATCTCTTTTCTTGGTATGGAGTTGGATTCGGTCAACATGACGTCTCACAATCGAGCGCACACAGTCAGTGCTGAACTGCTTGAATATGTTCAGGGGGAAGACAGTGGTTCCACTGAAACAATTTCAGAGGCTCCAGGGGCATATTGTATTGGCATCTGCTGTCATGCTGCTCAGATTGATGCATAGGAGACTTAGCAGTCTCCTATGCATCAATCTGAGCAGCATAACAGCAGATGCCAATCACAATGGCCACACAGCCAAGTCCCAGGATGGGCACGATTATATGTGAATGAAAGCCTAAATTAAATCTGTTCATCATATAAAGCAATCGAGTTCCAAAAATTTGGACTAAACTGATCAATTCATATAGTTTTACGATCTCTTTATTAACTTTTTGAAACGTCAAAGCATTGCATAGCTGTCAATGGAGGGACAGAAATCTCTCCTATTTAATAAAAAAAGATCTTAATTTGTGGTCTGAAGATGAACAAAAGTCTTACGGGGTTTGGAACGACATGAGGGAAATAATTGTTCATTTTTGGATGAACTATCCCTTTAAAATTGTGTTCAAACTATCCAAACACAAAGAACTTGTAGGCTGCGTTCGAAACCGCATACTTCCCTACTATATAGTAGGGGAAAAAGAGTAGGCGAGCGAAAAAGTATGTACGAATCCTCTGTATTCATAAAAGAGTAGGCGAGAATTACCTGGGTGACGTACTAATTATCGCGAGATTCGGACGTACGTATACTTATAGTGCGTTCCAATATGCCTACTATTCTACTATATAGTAGGTGAAAACAGTACGTGAAAGAAAAAGTATGTTCGAAACATCAGTATTCATAAAAGAGTAGGCGAGAAGTTCCCGGATGACTTACTGCTTCCGGCCAGATTTTCGAGCGCTCATCCGATGGATACTTTTCTATCCCAGGAGGCCACGCGAGAGGATACGTCATTATCAAACATCGCAGAGATCAGTGACGCGGCCACGCGGGTGCTTTCAAATGTGAGTAAACACGGTTCCTTGTGTTAAAATTGCATGTGCTGAACTACTGTAGAGTAAACTGTTGAATTGTTGAAGGTGTAAAGACGTTACACAGTATAGTATGGTTGTGATTTTGCTGTAAAAACACGTTTTATTATGTATAGCTATCAGGGGAGCTTCAGTAAGGACACGTAAGTTACGTCTCTTAAGTGGATTTACATAAACCATATACATCTTAAAGACGCTTATTTTAAATGTCTATTTACATCTGACAGGAAAATCTTCAATAAGTATTGCAGAAGAGCACATCACAACATGAAATAGACATCTGAGTGATGTATGTGTGCTATTATGTAGAACAAATCTATAAAGTAAACATAAGTTATCTATTTTATTTGTCCTTTAGTACTGTTGATAAATTGATGAACATTTATGTTGAATAAAAAGTTAAAACAACCTCAACATGTAAATGTAGTGTTGAGCTCATAAATCACAGAGGTAACGTGAATCTTTTCTAGATGTTACAGGGACAGATGAACAGATGTGTGTTTATCCGGTGGAGAGTGGCTCATGAAGCTGAATGCTGCCATCAAAGGCTTTGAGTGAGTATATTACAGAAATGAATAACAACAACAATTTAAATATTAAGTTCTAGTTTATTTTAATTATTGTAATTTCAAACAGAGCTATTACAACACTTTTCTGATTCTTGATTTCTGTGCATTTCCTGCAGCTTTTGTGGTGGAGCAGGACCTGCAAGGAAAGATGATGGCGGCATTTGTGAAAAAAAAAGCATTTTTTTCTTCTAAATAATACTGAAATCAAATTACATTGTGCTGTTAAAATGACTGCTTTTGTGTTATGTTCGTGCATTTTTGTAGGATCTGAAATGTCAGCAGACTGGTGTGAGCACTGAGGATGAAAAGCAGCACAGAGCTGAATCTGGAAATGGTGCCATGGATGAGACCCTCCATCACTCCACCTGCCCTTATTGCCTCAGATTGTGAAGCACAACACATCACGCAACAACCTCAGGCACAAAGGAACGGCTCACTGGCGGTCAGCTGATTCATCAGAATAAAGCCGCAGAATGGGAACCGCTGTGTTGAGATGGCAGTAGAATGTGGGGTTCAGCGCCTGTAGCCTATATACATGATTGTAGTTTGAATAAGGCTTTGTTTCATGTGTTGACTTGTATATGCTTTTTTTTTATTGTGTGATGGTGACTTTCATTCATTCTTTACTAATTTATTAATATTTCTCATTGTTGTCAGTAAATAAAATATAATTATTTAATTAATTAATGCTTTAATTAATTGTTTGAATGAAAATGTAGATATGTTCACTATATACACATCTAGAGTGTATTCATGCATAGCTATGTAATATGACATACATTACATTTTGTTTGTTTTATTGAATTATATAATTTTCAGTAAAAAGTAATATAATTAAGTATTGGTCAGCATTTATTGTTGTTATTATTGTATGTTTTGGGGTGGGATAGCAATGCAATTCATTCTGGGGTAATATACATTTTTAATATTAATGATACTTAAATTTTTCGAGTATAAAATCAACAGTTTTCTCCAAAGGCGAATCTTCACACAGCTGCCCAACGTCTCCTTTGTGCAGACATTACAAATGCTGAGGAAAACCGTTCTAGGTAGGGCAGTCGAGTTACTGATGTTATGAGGTATATATATATATATATATATATATATATATATATCATGGGTTTGCATACATAATATGAGATTTTATACACAGGAAAAAAGAACCTACAAGGTTGAATATCTTAATATATATTATCTTAATGAATTCATTATAATACTATTAAAAAATTCATTTTTTGTTATTTATAGGCCTAGGCCTGAGGGATGAAATTAAACATAAAGCAGTAAGCCACTTTTGCTTGTGGATGAAAATGTTTGGATATAAAATAAAGAAATTAACAACATATTCAAGAGATGACAATTTTGGGATTTCGTAATAAAAATAAATAATATCGGTAAGGATAAAACGGTGGGTCACATTAGTAGGGTTAAATATAAGAACTTAAATCAACCCTAAATGTATTCACAAAATAAATGGGCAGCAGTTTCTTCAAAAAGACCACAAAATGAGCAAGTTTAATCAATATCAAGATATTTACAGATAGATGAATTAAACGTGTCGTTCAAATCTTTTGTTGCGCTTGTGATAACGCGTCGTAGGTCACATGATAACGTCAACAGATGTCCGGTTCGCATTCATACTTAACGAGATCAGGCTATGAAGTACCTACTCTTTTAGCGCTCGTTAAGTAGGCCTAAGTAGCCTACTTATTGAAATTAAGTAGCCTACCTACTCATTGAGTATGCGGTTTCGAACGCAGCCAGCGATTTACATTATAAAAGAGGCAGGGCTTAGCAATATCATTTGTATAGTTTTACTGAATCCATAAATGTACTTTTGTACTTACTGTCACTTTTGCTCATATCGCTCTACTCTTTCAAACAGCCTATTTTCCACTCATGTTATTTTCATGCTCCATATGGCGTGAAGTTAGAAAAAGGGACACACGTGCGCGCGCACACACACACACACACACACACACACACACACACACACACACACACACTTCGATTAATAATCTGTCAGTGTTTCGTTGCACAGAGCTTAAGGAGGACAGCATATAAAAGTGGAACTTCCTCCATATCTGCAGAGAGCCAAGATTGTCTTCAGTGGAGAAAACATTCACACTGTTACTTCATTGATAAAAAGGGCACAATGACATAATTTAGACTAAGTGTGTGTGTGTGTATGTGAGAGAGAGTCTCTACAGTAATAATTTAACTCTAGTCCATATGGACCCTTGAATTTCCACAACAGACATCTGTTCCTCTGCCTCAGGGCCAACACAGACATATTTCCTAATAAATATTACAACAAAATCACATGCACACAAACACTTGACACCCTGGAATGACAAAAGTCTTCATAGCTTTGTGCAGAATAAATGAGCAATTATGTAATGGCTGAATTAGTCCTAATTAGGTGTGCTGTAATAAATTTGCATTTATAATTCATTCTCTATGAGAGCTTTTTCTTTGACAGCCATTTAAAAGTATAGTTGTGTAAATTTGAATGACTTCGATTATAGTGCACAGGGTGTTTGAACAATTTTTATAATACTTTTATGATGCTATTTTGAAGTGTGATATCTTCAGTCGTCATTCCCTTTTATTGTTTTGAAAAAGAGCAGCCTGGATATTCCTCAAATATTTAACTTTTGTGTTCCACAGAAGAAAGACAGTTTCATGGGTTAAGAACGACACAAGGATGGGTACACAATGACACTATATTCTCATTAATCACACATGCTCTAAGCCAAAGGTGAGAAACTCTGAGCCAAAGTCTGATAAAAGATTAAAAAAAAATTTTTTAAATAAAAATAATTCTAGAGTGTTAATTGGTGTTTGTGGAACGGGAGGACCATTAGATTAAGGATTCAATTAAACGTACAGAAGTAATTAAGAGGCAGATACTCTAAACAAATGGTACTTAGACTCAATTAGGCAGCATGCAAATAATACGGTCACATAATCTTAGACCTGATTGGCTGGTTAAATCACAGTCAGATACATTTTTGTTAGAACCTTTTTTTGTGTGTGTGTGTTTGCAAAACTCTTGTTATAATATCAAATAATGTTCCAATAATATTCAAATAATAAGTTATTTTAAATTGGAATAATACTACACAATATATAATATTCCTTTGGTTTTTATTTCTAAAACAAACCCTTGGTGAGCAAGACACTTCTTTCAAAAACATGTAAAAAAAAATCTAACCGACCCCAAACTTTTGAACAGTAGTGTATAAAGCATGGCTTAAAATAGTTTCTTTACATTCCATTGATAACTCAACATGGATTCACTTGAACCGTTTGTTGTTTACAGTAAACTTCTGATCCCTTCGTTCAATAGCAAATCAATAGCAGTCCTTGTAGATCAGTTCCAAACATAGCAAGCAATGCACAACATGAAACAGTATCAGGTCAAGCCACTGCAACCCAAGCTGACATCACAGCGGGCGCCTTAGTATGTTTACAATGAGAGGTCTACCTATCTATCTATCTATCTATCTATCTATCTATCTATGTAGAGAAACGGTCACACAGACACTTCTACCACCACCACACACACACACACACACACACACACACACGGGTAGGAGTCAGATTAATTAGTCAGCATGACCATGCATGACAGATGAGCATATATGTGTTCATTTGTGCTTATTTGTAGAGGCAAATGTCCTGGTTCTGTCATCATCCTTGTGTGTGCAACCCAAACCAAAGAGCCAGCCTCTTTAAAACGATTATTCATCTGAGAACATGTTCTCACACACTCACACACACACACACACACTAACCTTATGCAAACACTATGAAAAACAGTGTCCACAAATCCCAGTTCACAACTAAGAGAAAACAGCACAAGACCATTCAAACAAAACGATCTTTAGGATTTGCTAATTTCACACTCACGGGAACACATTTGTCAGTCTGTAATCTATTCAGCCAACGTAGAGGGCAGTAAAATGTTCTTATTTTGGTTTTGTGCGTGACCACCAGGCTGCTTTTCAAGAGCATCGGTGAGACTGTGGTCCCTGCAAATGCCAACTTCAGAGAGAGAGGGAGCAAATGAGAGAGAGAGAGAGGGTGTGAAAAACTGCAGCAAAGATCAGATAGCAGACAAGAGTGAGAGAGAGGGGAAAAAAAGGAGAGAGAAAGAGAGAGCAGTTTTTTAAATGTTCAAAGAGACGAGGTGGCGCACTGGAACATTAGGGAATCTCTGGACACGTGAGGATGACCGCGGCACTGCTGAAGATTACTGAAACGTCAGAACAACACTCGTTGATGGAACATTCTGAGGTTGTTAGCATATAATCTGCAGGCTTTAGATAAGAACCTCCTTCGAATACATGCGTACATGTGTGCGAATTTCCTTCTGTGTAGGTGACGCTAAAGATGAGGACCTCGTTGAACAGTCAGGATCCCTTTTTTTCTTTAAAAGGGTGTTTTTTCCTGTAGGGGAACTGTAAGAAATTCAATGGAATCATGCTTTAGCTCAACTTCAGATCTCTCTCTTACATATTTCCATGCACACAAAGGGAAGAAAAAAGGTAAGCAGAATATGTTTTGTTGATATTTTAAGTGCCTGTTGACTGCACATATTCCTTCAGCTTCTATCGGCTCTGTCTCACTCACATGGACAGTCTACAGGTATTTTCTGCAACCTGTAGGCGGTTTGCGTTTTTGATGTCTGCGAGTGTTTTGGTGCCTTTAATGTGCCGCACATGAATAGAGTCATATAGAGTAGGTGATGGTCATCAACACTGCATGTCCTGTACCTTCACTGTGTGTTATCAAATCAATGAGGGGGCTGTCACACCCAATACAGCATTCCCACAATGACAGATGTCCCCTGGAATATGTTGAGAATATCTTTGTTTTTTAAAATCTATGAGCATCATCTAAAACATCTAAAGTCTAAATTTAGATTCGGTCAGATGTAATCCAAATCGGGATTGTGTAAACGCTGTATGTTCAACACTCAGACACCTGTTTGGATGAATATATCATGACAAAAATATAAAATCATAAAAATGTTATGGTTTTTGAAAACCAGGCTGAATGTCATTGGCAAAAAGAAAAGTCACCAGATGCAACTCTTTTCGGCACTGCACAAATGGCGAGGGTGTGATACGAGTCTAAGTTCAGAAAGTTTGTTAAAGGAGACCGATGCAGCTCTGGGCTGTATTGGAAATGTTTGTTGGGAGGAGCAGTGTGGAGTAATATCTGAAGTCTGTCAACTGTCTGTCAAAGTTCTCACAAACTGCCATCACTTTAATTTCTCATCATATTTGCCATTTTGGGACTGGAGGAGCTGTTGGATGGGTAGATTGTTAATAATTATGTCTGAGAATTGAAAATGACAGCTGTCTGGTTTGATTCTAAGTGTGTATGAAAAGCAAAAAGGACACAGAATGTTCTCTTCAGACTAAGTTTCCATCGACCAACCACCATAGGGTGCAGGTTTTTACGTCAGACTCTCATAACCGAGATTATCTTCTCCCACAATTCTTTCTTAATGCTACTAAGAACTGCCTCAGTACAAAACCTTTTCCCAATCATGTTTCTTGGTTTAAAGAAACCTAATTTATAGTTTTATTTAATCTTATTTTAGTGCAAAACATGCAGTGCATATTTGAGAGATAAAAGCAGGGATCATTTTTTTATTTTACTGCAAAACACATATCTCTTATATCACTTTATATTTTATATTATATGTTATATAAATGTAGCTACCACAGAGCATTGATTAGCTTATCTTTACTCATCATAGCGCCACTATCGAACCACTACATGATCAGAGGATCTGCTGACATTTAGAAAGGAATTATCTGACATCACATCAGGACGCAGTGAAGATACTGACCCCACTGTCTCTGTCACTGGAAAATCTACTTTGTATTCTCACGGCTATCATTGAAAAACTTATTAAGTGCTCAACTGTCTCTCTCGTTTCACGTCTCTTCTCTCAGTTTTGAGTGATTGGCCACCTGGATGATGACTAAAATAACACCGCATGAAGCCGACAGTCGCCCCTCAAACAAACACACACACCTACACACACACACACAAAATTTCTACCAGACAGGTTTCCATGGAAACCTCTATATCCCTCTAGTTTTTCTTGTGATTCTTTTATTTTTGAGAATTGTAAGAACTATGCTGTATTTCTTTGCTTTCATGCGTACACATGCAGGAAATTATATGTTTTTCTCATTATCACTCTCGCCGAATCTGAGGCTTCTTAGCTATTCGCACTCACCAATATAGCACCTGACACTACCCAGCCCCCAGTGTGTGAGTGTGTGTGTGTGTGCAAACATGTGGAGTCTGTGTGTTTTTACGTCTCTCTGTCAGTACAGTATGTCTTGGAGCGCAGATTCTTGCAAGTGTGTGCGTGCATGCAGTAGCCTGACTGAGACAGGCATCTATTATTAGAAAGACAGATCACTTGACTCAGGCACTGGCTAGACGCCTAAATCTGGACCCCACCGGCAGCTCCCGGCTCAGAGCTCTGTCAAAAAAAAAAACAGTAGTGAGAAAATCTGAATAATGATAATGATGATAACGATAAGAATAAGGACCGCACTCCAGCTCCTCTCAGGCTCTGAGGTGTGCGCACTTCAGCACTTCACTGTACGAATGTGCGGAGTTTCACAGGAAAAGTGCGAAATTACTTTAATTAGCTACATCTGCTGTGAAACAACCAGACGACAGTTCTGCTCATCTGCTCTCTCCTTACTCACACTCACAGAACAGCACTTTCACACACACTCTCACAGAGGAGTAACACACTTTTTTAGCTGCAATGAAGACTCATAGGATTCATTTTGGGACTACTTTGGCCTGCATCACACAGGTTTACCTTTCATTGACATTTTCAGTATTCTAATACTATATATATATATTATATAAAATTAATAGTTTGGACTTTTTAATAAATCCAGATATTTGTTAACATTTTATTCTTTTTATCATACTGCTGTTACCATTTTCTAAAAGTATTAAGCCAATAGAGGCTGTGTGTTACTGTGATTTTACCATGTTTAAGTGGCTTTGCGTCTAACTGCCTGTCATATTGCTTTAGTTTATTAAATAATTTATTAAATAAACTACATACTGCAGTATGTAATTTTTTTTTAATGTTTTTGAAAGAAGTTTCTTATGCTCAACAAGGGTGCATTTATCAAAAAAATACAGTAAAACAGTAATATTGTAAAATAGTATTACAGTTCACAAATATAGCTGCAAGCAGCCATTATCGGGGCCAAGCGCAAAGACAAAAACAAACCATGCCAACATGTCTAGGAGTATCAGACCAACTGCAACAAAGAGCAATTAAAGACAATTTAAGATGATTTTACGCAAAATGGGTGAAAAAAAATCATATATACAGTCACTAATAATATAATTGAATGGTTTGTCACTTTTGAGTTGGCGCAGTTACGAAATTGATGTGGTGTGGTCAGAGTGAGGTGACAATGAAACATACAAAGTAAGGTGTCAATATGTCAAGGCATTGCAGAGATAAAGCCTGAATGTCATTTTGGCATCATGCCTCAACTTTGCTGCTGCGGTATATGAAATTCCATAAAATTTTGTTGGTACGGTCTGGGGATGATACGATTAAATTTTGGTGAAAATCGGACAAACGATCTAGGAGAAGTTCGGAAAAAGTAGGTTTTAAAAGAAAATAAAGATGGCGGACAGGAAGTTTGACTGACTATGGCAAAACTGGTATCTATGTTTTCGGCATAACCCAAGGAATCTATTAAGACCAGTGTTATTACAATAGGCAAATTTATTCAAAAGTTATTAGCATTTTTGGAAATGCCCCGAAACGTTTTGAGTATCTTCAAGGCATGGTGCCGGTGACTCATACCGAGTTTCGTAACGATACGCTAATATATTCATAAAGTATAGCATTTTATATCACAATACTGTATTGAAGTCAAATGGCAATTTCATGTTTTGTTCTGTTATAGCTCCAACACGAAGCACAATCCCACTTTATTTTAATGTGTCCTCAGAGTGAGCCCATACATGTGTGTGTGTCAAATTTGGTGAAAATATCTCATTTTGAGTTATATACATTTATACGTATAAATAAACACATAAAAAATGACCCACACCTGAATTTGTTTGCATTCTCTTGCCACTTTCTATTCATAGTTTGACATTTGGGCATAAGCATTTAGCCAACGACCTATGTTTCCGAACTTCCCACGGTGGTTTCGTCTCAACCAGTTTTGAAGATATTGGCAAATGTCTTTTAAGCGCTAAATTACTGATGACCCATACCGAGTTTCGTAACGATACGTTCATGACTTCATAAAATACAGCATTTAGGTCAACGTCTAAAATGGTCGATATGGAACAATTGGATATCAGTCGACTCGGCATGACGCCCTGAATCTAATGAGACTTTTATGATTTTTGGACAAACCGTTCAGAAGTTCTAAGCAAAAATAGCCATTTTTCATATCTCCGGACCAGTAGGTGGCGTTGCGCCGAAATGCAGCATATAGCCTTAGGTCATGCTTGTGATGACATCTACCAAGTTTGGTCTGAATATATTTATACGTAAAGATACAGCTTTACGTCTGTTTTCACAAGCGCTACGTAAAACTAGTTTGCGCGGTATTCGAGAACGGTTTGACCAATCGACATGAATTCCATAACGTTTTGTCGGCATGGTCTGAAGATGGTCTGGTTAAATTTTCGTGAAAATCAGAGCAACTGTCTAGGACGAGTTCGAAAAAGTAGGTTTTTCAGAGAATTCAAAATGGCGTACAAATTTGAAAATGCAATCGAATCGGCTTGAGCAAAGGAATCAGAGGAAAAATCATTTTGTTTTTTTGGCCCTTATGGTTCAAATGTTATTATAGCATAAACATGAGTGAAACTTTGGACAGTTGGTGGTGCTAGAGGGATTGAGTAAGAGACTCCAAATTTGCTATGGTGACAGTTCAGACTGTCCTCTATCAGTGTGCCAAATTTCATAATTTTCCCGCAAGTGGTTCTAAGGGCTTAAATAGACTCCCAGAGCGGATGAAGAATAAGAATAAGAATAAGAATAAGAATAAGAATAAGAATAAGAATAAGAATAAGAATAAGAATAAGAATAAGAACGCCAACGATTACAGTAGGGGCCTCCGCACCGTCGGTGCTTGGCCCCTAATAACGGTTTTCTATTTTAGCAGTCTTAAGTGTCTCATGATCTTCAGAAATCAAGAAACATTTCTTATTATCAATGTTGAAAAAAGTTTGTTGGGTAACATTTTACTTAAAGCCTTTATGTATAATGCATTATAAAAGTATTAATAATGTACGTTATAATTCCTTATATCTTTTGTAAAATGCATTATAATATTCGCAGATTCCCAGTTACGTCTGAAATTGGTTGTCTGTCATGTGTTTTAATGCATTATAGATTATAAAGGTGTAACAGTGAATAGATACAAATTATAATGTATTATAACTGTACAGTACTATTATTAAAGTACTGATCCCAAATGAATGGTAGTGCATATCTACAATATAGGCCTATTTACAAAACAAAATAACTTAATATACTTAAGTTATACTGTTTAAAAGTTTACATACCTTTGGTTCAATATTGCGTGTTACCTCCCTGAGAATCATTGACTGTTCGCCTTTGTGACTGTTCTTGACAAATTTCCTCCAGGTAAGTTCTTCAGAATCCCAGCATGCCCTGCACATCTGAATACTTCTTCACAGTGGCTTTATGTTGTTGAGATAGAGGTTTGTCACTATCACAAACACAAAAGGTTACAATCACACACAATATTGAGAACAAATGGTGTGGAAACTTTTGAACAGGATAATTTGTGAAAATATGTTTGTCTTTTAATTTGTGTACATTTATTTTATCTTTTGGGATATACTTAATTGTGTGTTATGCAGCCTTTTCAGGACAATCTTTTTAAAAATGCTAAACATTTTACAAGGAGTTTGTTAATGTATGAGCACAACTGTATGACAAAATATACAATGAACAAAGACTACATAACTGATATCATTTTTTTGCTTCATCTTCAGGCAACACAAACTGATCGAGAGCTGCATTGGTACTCTCTCCCACTTACGGATTAGTTCTGGCCAGGCAGAGTGGCATGAGTGTGGGCAAGCCCCACCGCTACAACATTGTGTCATCGGAGGAGGAGGACGTGTTCCGCCACAGCAACATGCCCGCCCTCGGCAATGGCTTTGGTAATGGCAAGATCCAGACGCGCCGGAAGGTGCGAAGTCGCTTTGTAAACAAGACAGGCCAGTGCAATGTCAGTTTCTCTCATATGGATGAGCAATCCCAGCGCTACCTCGCCGACATCTTTACCACCTGTGTGGACATTCGCTGGCGGTGGATGTTCGTCCTTTTCTCCCTTGCATTTGTCCTGTCCTGGCTCGCATTCGGGTTCGCCTTCTGGCTTATTGCTCTTGTCCATGGTGACTTAGACCGGCCTTCTCAAGACGACTTCACACCGTGCGTCATGCAGGTGAACAGCTTTGTCGCAGCATTCTTGTTCTCAGTTGAGACGCAAACGACGATTGGCTACGGATTCCGCTGCGTGACTGAGGAGTGTCCTTTAGCGGTGTTCATGGTCGTCTTCCAGTCCATTGTTGGCTGCATCATTGACTCTTTCATGATCGGTGCCATCATGGCCAAAATGGCACGGCCTAAGAAACGGGCAGAAACGATACTGTTCTCGCAAAATGCTGTCATCGCTATGCGTGACGGGAAGCTGTGCCTCATGTGGCGGGTCGGGAACTTGAGGAAAAGTCACATTGTTGAGGCTCACGTACGGGCGCAGCTAATTAAGCCCCGAATCACAGAGGAGGGGGAGTACATACCTCTCGATCAGATCGACATCAATGTGGGTTACGACCAAGGTCTTGACCGCATCTTCCTGGTTGCTCCCCTCACTATCCTACATGAGATAAGCGAGGAGAGTCCGTTGTTTGGAATCAGCAAGCAGGAGCTGGAAACATCAGATTTTGAGATAGTGGTCATACTGGAAGGGATGGTCGAGGCGACTGCAATGACGGCTCAAGTGCGCAGCTCATACCTGGCCAGCGAGATCTTATGGGGCCATCGCTTTGAGCCTGTGGTGTTTGAGGAACGCAACCAGTATAAGGTGGACTACTCGCACTTTCATAAGACCTACGAGGTTCCCTCAACGCCTCGTTGCAGCGCCAAAGACATGGAGGAGAACAAATCCTTGGAATCTGGCGCCAACTTCTGCTATGAAAATGAGTTAGCCTTCATTAGTAGGGATGAAGAGGAGCAGGAGGAGGACAGGGGTGAGAGGGGGACTGAGCTAGAGACCCTTTCAGTCAATCTAAACTTCGATCAGAGGTCGTATCACAAAGAATCTGAAATCTGACCACTGATTGTCACCTTCAAAGACTTTGCTTTATTGTAGAATCAGCCTATTCTTTTAGTGTCGGTTGTAACGAACAGATACAGTGCAATGCAAGTGCCATATGAAACCTTGACCCACTGTCCTAGAGCCATGCTGTAGTCGAGGGCAGGTCAGGAAAAGAAAGTGCTTTTTGTAGTTGTCGGAAATGTGAGGCCTTCCTGTAGGAAAACTTGAAATCTGATTATCTGTTTCTATACTGTAGTTTGAAGTGATAGCTTTAAGTAGTATCATTATGCAATACTAAGCTAGCCTGGGTGCCATTTTGACTAAATCTTTCTCTTGTACACACAATTTGCACAAAATAGGATGTTAACCACTAGTGTGTTTGCTTGGATATTGAGTAGAACCTGATAAACTCTTGTTTGGTGTGATTTACAGCAATAAAGTGACTTGAAGACTTTATCCATGCTCTCCATATTCTACTGATTTTTTCCCCCCACTACGTCAGAGCAAAGACTGTATTGTCTCATAGCTTTATTTTTACCATGTAATGAGGTACTACTATAGAGGTGTGTGGAAGATAATTAACACCTAAATAGACACTGCTAACTGACAATGAGTATGATGGCTCCCAGGCTAGCAAACAGCAAAGACACAAAACTATTTATTCAGTATTAGAAAGTGAGTAGATAAATATACAAGTATGTGAGCGGATGAGTGAAAGATGGGATACAGTTAAACGCTTTTTTTCCCACAACATACCACCATTTACATTCATGCTCAGGACAAACACCCTTGTATAAATCCGCTTACTCACAATGACAGCCAGAGGAACAACAGGTTTAATGTTTAGTGATATATTAAACCCACAAGTCCTGGTTTTGTGTTGTAGCCTTTCACAAATTTTGAAGCTATAAAACAGGATATTTACAACGTTACATGTTTTGCTATAGCAACGGCTACATTTAGCTAGTGTGTGTTTTATGAGCTATGACCTTCAATATGACCTTTCTTTGAGTTTTTGTCCTCAGTATCAAAACAGCTGCCCACTTGCGAATGTGAAAGGAAATGATCAATACTAAAAGCTACTTCTATGGCAGATGCTAAAGAATAAAAAGTCAGTATCGGATTAAGGGCACACAGCAAAAAAACTTGCTTTCCAGAAAAAAACTTGTTGATTACCCTTAAAACAATACCAAAGTTTAATTTGCTCACCCAATTGGTGAATTGTTTTCTTTTGATTTAAATATAAGATAAATCATTTTTATATCCAAAAGACCATATCTAGACCAATTTTGCTTAAAAATAAATATAAATAAACAAAAATACTGATTAATAAAATTATTTCAGGTGAAACTAAATTGTCAACATTCAGCATAATACAACAAGTCCATTTAATTACTCAAGTAGATTTCAACTCACAAACTAATCTAAGAGGTCGAAATTAATTTCAACAAGCAACTGACAACAGACGAACACTAACCACCCACCTTGGGTATATCTTACATGATAATTAGAGCTCACGACATTCTCTCTCCTTTTCAAAATCAGAGCAAAGAGAATTGGAGAGGTGAGAACGAGAGCCGGAGACAAAAAAAGGAACAAAAGAGTGTTCACCCACTCACCTCATCCATCACTTTGCTCTGTGGGGGCAAATAAGAGTGCCTGATTAAATAAAGAAGGCATAAAATAAGAAGATTTAAATAAATTAAACGTTTCATCAAGTTAGATTACAGCCAAAGTCATCCACTCTCCCAGAGGAAGAGAGGAAAAAGAGATGATCCCCTCAACATCATCCACTCTCCAAAAATACAGTATTACACTATACTACGTCATGAAACCATCATATAAGCCAAACCCTCAAAGTTGATTGTTTTTAAAATGCTGTCTGGTCATGAAAAGAAAATGGAGTCATTATTCACACTATGTTATGCAGCAGCTTGGCTGATTTCAGGTCACATCCTCATAACCTCTTCAGTTGGCTTTCTGAGAGTGAAAGTGAGACAGCTCATGCTGATATCAGCTCTTCAGAAATGAAGGCAAGATAGATATAAAATAGTGATGTACTTAGCAAGGAAAAAACAGGTCATACCAGCTCAAGCTGATTTTTTTTGTCTGGTCCAAAAAGGTATACCAGCTCTAACCTCCTGCTTAACCAATTTGGTCTACAGGTCAAACAGCAGGTTTTCCAGCTGATCAACCAACCAGCTTAAAGACCATTAATGATCACCTTGGACCCACAACCATGTAAAACCATCCATATACCTGACCATATATGGATTTTCCAGCAAAGAGAGAGAAAATAAGCAGGGATAGACAACACAAAAATACAAAACAGTATCAACCTTTTTCTGAAATGCAATACAAATGTCTTCCCAGCAATAAGATCCAGAAGTGTACCTTAAAGGAACACGCCGACTTTTTGGGACTTTAGCTTATTCACGTATCCCCCAGAGTTAGATAAATCCATACATACTCTTTTCATCTCCATGCGTGCCTTAAAGGGATAGTTCACTTTGAAATAAAATTTTGGTATGTTTTAGCTTACCTCAAGGGCATCCAAGATGTAGGTGTCTTTTTTTCCGCAGTAGTTTCAATTTTGATATTTTTAGGTCAAACCGTTCTTGTCTGTCAGTCATATAATGCAGGTCTATGGTCACTGTCTCAAAACACAAGCACAGAGTCCAAATTAAAACAATTCCCCATCGTCCAAATTAAACAATTCCCCATCGTAAGTACACATTGATGGCCTAAGACACGAAATTAACCCGCGGGCGGGTATAGATGTATACACTAGATGTCGCCTTCGCTACTGCAGTTCATTGGAACGAAACCGTAGCCAAGGCGACATCTATGTATATATCTATACCCGCCCGCGCCGTCAGATCATTTGGACGTGTGCTGTGTTCAAGAGATAACAACGATATAAATACTGTTCGTTTCCTCACACAAACCGCTCGTTTCGTGTCTTAGGCCATCAATGTGTACTTACGATGGGGAATTGTTTAATTTGGACGATGGGGAATTGTTTTAATTTGGACTCTGTGCTTGTGTTTTGAGACAGTGACCATCGACCTGCATTATATGACTGACAGACAAGAACGGTTTGACCTAAAAATATCAAAATTGAAACTACTGCGGAAACAAAGACACCTACATCTTGGATGCCCTTGAGGTAAGCTAAAACATATAAAAAATTAATTTCAAAGTGAACTATCCCTTTAACTCTGTCTGACGCACCCACCGCTAGCCTAGCTTAGCACAAAGACTGGAGGTAAACAGCTCCAGCTAGCATACTGCTCCCAATAAGTGACAAAATAACATAAATATGGTCACATGAGAGACAGCCATCTTCTAATCGTATACATACTGGGAACTATATTCTCAGAAGGTGAAGCACTGCTACTTCTGTGGAGTGATTTACTCCAATCTGAGCGAACTCTCTGCTCCTCACCACGGGGCTTCTCAGGCGCTGCGAGCAAATCACTCCGCCCAAGTAGCAGTGCTTCGCCTTCGGAGAATATAGTTCCCAGTATGTATACGGTTAGAAGATGGCTGTGTCTCATGTGACCTTGTTATTTGTACACGCTATGACTATACAAATCACAACATGTAAATAGGAAAATGTTGGCGTTATTTTGTCACTTATTGGGAGCAGTGTGCTAGCTGGAGCCGTTTACCTCCAGTCTTTGTGTTAAGCTAGGGTAGCGGTGGGTGCGTCAGACAGAGTTAAGGCACGCATGGAGATGAAAAGAGTATGTATGGACTTATCTAACTCTGGGGGATACGGTGAATAAGCTAAAGTCCCAAAAAGTCGGCGTGTTCCTTTAATGAATCAGAACTTCCTGCATAAAATACAGGATTTGCATACTAATATTAAACAGAAATAAGTATAGCCTGAGTGATGATGTGTAACTTTGGGCGGCTGGAGGTGACATGAGATTGAAAGAAAGCAGAGGATATTTACACCAATGAGCTCCTAAAAAGATGCATTTTATTCCCATTAAATCTGTATCAAATGTCACCTTCAGCTGCATGAAGTTATTAAATGACATCATTCAAACAGATTCAACACTGCCATGACATGAGGATATAACTGATTAAACTGATTAAGCACATAACATATAGGTGAATCATTTTCTGTCAGAAGCAGTGCAATCTAGCATGAAACAAATGTCATTGCAATACGAGGGAGTGAATTGTGGGTTCACTGATTATTATCTATCCACACTCGGCACTCTAATGTAACTTATTTAAGCACAAAATAAAGAACGAAATAAGACTGAAACTTAATTTGGATTAATTTGAAACTTAATGTAATAGGAGAAGTTCATCTATCACTTTGCAACTATTGTAAATTATTAAAATGCTGTTATATAACAAATCTAAGAGCTTTATGAGCATCCCGCTATCTGTCATCAGAAGAGAATCATAACACACATAGCCATGGTGACAAATGTAACCATGGTAACAGTCTATCTATAATTATTGGATGTATAGGCCTATCTATAGATTTGTTTCTTTCTTGTTCCACTGTTGCACCACCACGCACCTTTTAAATCCACCGTTTATTAATTACAATGCAACGTTCAGATTATAGATTAAAAAACTTCCATTGCCACTTGACAATCAAAGTTTTTCAAATCTGTAATTATTCTAATTCTAAACATAAAATAAGAATGGATTGTAACTTTAAAATCTGAGAATTAAGCCAACATATGGGCTACTTACTCTGTCTCTAATGTCTCTAATTGCCATCTCTCATTCAGTACATAATAACTATGGGAACTAGAAGCATGTGTGCCCTACAGGTTCAAGCCTAAAAGCTTTGAGAATACTTGCCACATACAAAGGTCAAAGAGATCATGTACATTTGCCTTCTGAGAAGGCGGGTAATTAACGCACAAATATAACACAAAACCAGGAGAGAAACCGCACGTCTACGCAAGCACTCCTTACATAATTCATAAAAATGCCAACGATGCTAGGATTTAAAATATAGATCAGAGTACTGAAGGCTCAACATTAACATTTTAAAACAATTTAATGTGAACATTATGTTTTGATATTGAGCTCAAGACTTTTGGAAAGACAAAACAAGCAATGCTTATTCCAGCAAAACAGCACACCATGACATTGACAAGATTTCATCTCAGCAATAGGATCCAGAAGTGCACCTTAATGAATCGGAACTGCACAATCAGGGAGTTTATATTCTACAATTAAAGAGGAAAAAGTATTAAACCTGAGTATGATGTCACTTTGTGTAGCTGGATGTAAGAGAGTGCAAAAGATGAGGATACTAGGAAAACGGGTCCATTAAATCTGTATCAAATCTCACCTTCAACTGCATGAAGTATTAAATTATGTGATTCCAGTACTCTCTCTCTTTCTGTGTGTACACGTGTCATGTGACGTTTACTGCCGTGTTACTGATAGATAAACCAAATTCCCCACTGTACGATTCTCCCTCCTATTTTTACATTTACATTAAAGACATGATTTAGTGGTTCTCAACCTTTTTGACATGAAGGCCCCCCAATGTCCAACACAATATTCAAAGGGCCCTCATAGAAGCAATAATACAGTGGGTACGGAAAGTATTCAGACCCCTTTAAATTTTTCACTCTTTGTTATATTGCAGCCATTTGCTAAAATCATTTAAGTTCATTTTTTCCCTAATTATTGTACACACAGCACCCCACATTGACAGAAAAACACAGAATTGTTTACATTTGTGCACATTTATTAAAAAAGAAAAACTAAAATATAACATGTAGTATTCAGACCCTTTGCTGTGACACTCATATATTTAACTCAGGTGCTGTCCATTTCTTCTGATCATCCTTGAGATGGTTCTACACCTTCATTTGAGTCCAGCTGTGTTTGATTATACTGATTGGACTTGATTAGGAAAGCCACACACCTGTCTATATAAGACCTTACAGCTCACAGTGCATGTCAGAGCAAATGAGAATCATGAGGTCAAAGGAACTGCCTGAAGAGCTCAGAGACAGAATTGTGGCAAGGCACAGATCTGGCCAAGGTTACAAAAAAATTTCTGCTGCACTTAAGGTTCCTAAGAGCACAGTGGCCTCCATAATCCTTAAATGGAAGACGTTTGGGACGACCAGAACCCTTCCTAGAGCTGGCCGTCCGGCCAAACTGAGCTATCGGGGGAGAAGAGCCTTGGTGAGAGAGGTAAAGAAGAACCCAAAGATCACTGTGGCTGAGCTCCAGAGATGCAGTCGGGAGATGGGAGAAAGTTGTAGTAAGTCAACCATCACTGCAGCCATCCACCAGTCGGGGCTTTATGGCAGAGTGGCCCGACGGAAGCCTCTCCTCAGTGCAAGACACATGAAAGCACACCTGAAGGACTCCAAGATGGTGATAAATAAGATTCTCTGGTCTGATGAGACCAAGATAGAACTTTTTGGCCTTAATTCTAAGCGGTATGTGTGGAGAAAACCAGGCACTGCTCATCACCTGTCCAATACAGTCTCAACAGTGAAGCATGGTGGTGGCAGCATCATGCTGTGGGGGTGTTTTTCAGCTGCAGGGACAGGACGACTGGTTGCAATCGAGGGAAAGATGAATGCGGCCAAGTACAGGGATATCCTGGACGAAAACCTTCTCCAGAGTGCTCTGGACCTCAGACTGGGCCGAAGGTTCACCTTCCAACAAGACAATGACCCTAAGCACACAGCTAAAATAACGAAGGAGTGGCTTCACAACAACTCCGTGACTGTTCTTGAATGGCCCAGCCAGAGCCCTGACTTAAACCCAATTGAGCATCTCTGGAGAGACCTGAAAATGGCTGTCCACCAACGTTTACCATCCAACCTGACAGAACTGGAGAGGATCTGCAAGGAGGAATGGCAGAGGATACCCAAATCCAGGTGTGAAAAACTTGTTGCATCTTTCCCAAAAAGACTCATGGCTGTATTAGATCAAAAGGGTGCTTCTACTAAATACTGAGCAAAGAGTCTGAATACTTAGGACCATGTGATATTTCAGTTTTTCTTTTTTAATAAATGTGCAAAAATGTCAACAATTCTGTGTTTTTCTGTCAATGTGGGGTGCTGTGTGTACAATAATTAGGGAAAAAATGAACTTAAATGATTTTAGCAAATGGCTGCAATATAACAGAGTGAAAAATTTAAGGGGGTCTGAATACTTTCCATACCCACTGTATATTTCCTCTGATATGTTTGGTTTTAACTATGATAAAGCTGCTAATATTTGCTAATATTAATACTTGATAAACTATATAAATATAAACAAACTAATATAGTTTATATTGATAAACTAAAATCAAATAGTTTTAAATAAAAAAGTACACCTTGATTTTGTTTTCTTTAGCATTTTAATTAAGTTAGATTATTTTTATATAATTTAAATAATTTAAGACATTGCTGAGGCCATCTAGAGGGCCATGGGCCCCTGATTGAGAAACACCTGCTTTAGTATGTTTATTAAGTGGGGTTCCCTGTACTGTAGGCTGGTGGATATATTCTGAATGATACTACATTGTGATATTACATAACCAGATACACTATTTTACTGCATATATTAATTCTCTACAAAGTTGAATGCATGTTATGTTTGTAATGGCCAACCGTATATTTTCTAATAGCCAGACAATAATAAGATAATTCCCCACTAACTATTTTTAAAGTGCTGGCCTCTCTGTGCTGAGAAGCTGTCAGTCAGTTTTAAACCTGTTTTCTTACTTTCTTTAACCCAAGATCTGGTCTAAACAAAATTGAAGTGGTTTCACAAACAAAATGCACATAGGCTAAGCTTTGCATCCATAACATGAGCTTAATAGACGAGTTTGTCAGTGAGATGTAGACCGTGTTTAAAATTAAAATGTCAATCTACCGGTTACAAAAACTGAACTTTGCTTACCATTCCTGTAAAACTATAAAAACATGGTTCAGGTGGAGGTGCTGACTGAGACAGAGAAACTTGAAGAGGCAGTCAGTGAGTGATATGCAACTTAAAACACGTTACCCAGGAAACACGAACGCTCTGAATAGGATCATGGACGTTTTGTAGGCCTACACACTTTTGGTTAGAGAGAAAAGATAGATAGAATTAAGCGATTGCCATTTTAAAATTAATCAGTGTTGTGAAAATGTAACATAATGAAGAGATCATCGTTTCAAAGCAACATGCATTATTCATAAGTAATTACTGACAAAGAAGCAGTCAGAAATTTAATTAGAAAGCGCACACACCTGCCGCGCTCCTCTCTCTCCCTCTCTGTACAGCTTTACACGGACCCCAGACATGAAAACACAGCTTTGCTTAGACTTATAAGCAAGAAAAAAAAAAAAAAATGAAGACCCACAAGTGATGTGAAACGATATCGAGCCCGTATTAAATGAGGGAAATAGAGCTGCCCGACGCCCCGACCGCATGTTCAGATACTATCGGTTAATTGGTTTTTTGGCTAAATGCTTTCACGCTCGCACTCAGTAAGTTAGCCCATTATGAAACGCATCAAATACCTGGGTCACATGTGACTTTTGACATCTCCGACAACACATGCTAAAATACAAGGATTTGACTATTAACATTTAGTTAGCAAGTAAAGGATCTTTGCACTGACTTGTGCTAACGTTTTCCAGAATCCAGGCAAAGCACGACATCTAGTGGTTAAAAAAGATACTACCGAGAGCTGTGACTGAAATTAAAGCAATCGCAAAGTAATAGTAGCACTTTTAAGTCAGACTGAGGAAAAAAAAACAACCTTTTGAACTTATTAAAACTACATGACATGAATAGTTAACCTTCACTTTCGCTAAAAACATCTGTAAAAGCTTGGTCAAGGAAGACACCGTGACATTTACAGTATGAGGACTGTTTATCAGAAGGCTTAAAGATTACCAACAATAATCAGAATTAAAAATAATGATAAAATAGCTTATCCTTGCAGTATTTTCTACACAATATCTGCACCTAAGGGCCGGAAAGTTAACAATACTAAACAAACAAGAAGTTCAAGACAGGAAAACTTGACTTTATTTATAATTAGAGATAAAGAAAATCAAACTGATGCTCAATCAGGCATAAACATGTAAATATAAACAGTTTAAGATTTAGAGAGACACCCTCATCCTCAAAAATGTGCTATATTGTCTAAAGTAGTAACGTAACAAAAATTAAAATGACTGATGTACACACACACCTGTGACTAAAGGTAAAGTTATAATTCATTGTGTAATAAAGATATACAATTAATTTAAGATTTTAACCCACATAACACACTAAAATGCCTCTCTCTCTCTCTCTCTCTCTCACACACACTCTCTCTCTCACTCAGATCTTTTGCGTGCTAGTTAATTCAAAGAGCTTCATCCTCTCCAGAACAGTGAGTCCATCCTTAATACTCTGAGAAGAAAATAAGAGAGAATGTTTAATTTTTAGGGAACATCAATATTTTGTACCATGTAACTGCACAGATAATCCCACCTTGGATCTGGCCGGCTGTGTGAGTGTTGAACAGTCCTTCACGAAGTCTGGGTTGCTTCTGGATTTCATCAGATCTGCAATAAGCATTTACAAATTGTGAATAAGTGCATGTTTATGCACTTATCTGTTTGCCTTCACAGTAACATGTCCGTTATTGTAGTTTTGCTTACCATATTTTAAACACTGCTGTTGAGCTGGCACCATCCTCAGTTCAGTGAAGTCACTTTGAGTTTTGACTTCTAAAAGGCTCAACTCAGAGTCTAGCTCTTTAAAATGCTTAAAAAACATAAAATAGAAACACAGAGTAAATAAAAACAGAGAAAACACTATTTAAAATGTGTTTACCTATTTAAAAGTTATCTTATTAGGAAACTGTTATGGGTAAAAACTGCGAATAAAACAAAATAACTTTCACATATGTGTCATACTCACAATGTGTTTGTGTTGCTCGACTAAAAACTCAGGCTACTCAATATTCTCATTCCCAGTATAATGTCCTAGAATAGTATAATATAGTATAATAACCCACAACTATTTATTTGTTTTAAATTAAAGAGGTGTTACCATATTTCCTGCCAGCAGTTCCAATTTAAGTGAGTTGATCTCCTGTTTCAGACACTTAATCTCTGATTCCTTCACTCTGAGATTCACCTACAGCATCAAAGAACGAGACAGAGCACATCTGTTTTTACACATATAGACTTTATAGCACCTTTGATGGAATATTCTCTAACATAATCTCATCTGAGTGGTAATATAACCCCATGAAGGATTATTTTATGGAAGCCGATTAAATGTAGTGAACTCAGAGTGCAGATAATTTTAATCTGTGTTCAGTCAACCATCCCCTGCTAATTTTAGTAGTACAAGTCACTGCAAATCTGTGAAATTTGGGCACTTCGCCACGTGAAGGGTGTCAAGCTGTACCTCCAACTGATACATGTCTATCTCCTGAGAAGACTGGGAGTGCTTCACCTCCCCATTCATGCGTGAATGCATTAGGGATAATTCAGCAGCCAAACACTCATTTAATTCCTTAAAAAAAACATATGTGAGGCAAACAGCAAAGTAATGACTGTATAAATATGCATATTTTTTGTGTGCATGAGCATTTACCTGGTTGTGAGTGCGAAGCTCCTGGTTCTCTCTGTGTGTTGAACTCAATGCGTCTCTTTCTGTTTCTATAGCCCGGGTCAAATTAGTATTTTCCAGACATTTCTGAGAATACTGCTCTGACAACACCTCCAGCTCCCTGTGCAACGTTTCTAGCTCCTCACTGCAGAAAAGGCACCAAGACACATGCACTTCTCAGTGGACAGAAAAAAAATGCAATTATCCCAATAATGAGTGGATAAGGCATATGGTTATTATATAGTTCTGCAACCCTAAATTAACGTTTGATGGTGTGGCTGACACAGTTGTCAGATAATTAATAATAGACATCACACACGCACTTATATTGTGCACGAAGCTGGCGGATGTCCACATTGGCTCCATTTTGCAGGGCTTTCTGAGTCTTGTCCATTTCCTCTTTATGAGCTTTCCTCATGGCCTCAATGGCTGAACAATAACAAATATTATAAAAATAAAAAAAAAAGTCAGACAGAACAGAACAGAGCAGAAGACAAAGCAGCATAGATGCTAGATCACGCTTTGTATTTCTAAGCATGCAGAGCACAAATGTACATTTATTCATTTAACAGATGCTTTTGTCTATAGGTAAAGCTGCAGTCCGTAACTTTTTTTTGTGTTCAAAATTTACACAAGCGAGTACATCACAAATCCATTTTCCAAACCGTGTTTTTGTCTTATCCTGAATCACTACGGTACACCTATAATAAGTGTTTATATTCGGACTATTTTAGACTGGTATGGGTCGTACCACTGCAGAGTAGCCCAGTACCAGCGTGACTTGTCATGGCCATAAACAGAGAGAAGTAGCTCCAGCTACAATGTTCTTCCGCAAGACGCATACAGTTCTGTTTATTAACCGCTAGAGCGCCAAAAGTTACGGACTGAAGCTTTAAATACAAGAGAGTAGTACAAATTTAGAACAAACCCCATGTATTTAGCTCTGTACTAGTTTCCTTATGCATGTTTCTGCTCTTTTTTTTTTTGTATTGTGCATGAGTGTTAAAAGGGACAGTTCACCCAAAAATGAAAATGGTCATTAACTCAAACTTATGTTTCAAATTTGTTTTGACTTACTTTCTTACAAGAAACACAAAATTAGTTATTTAGCAGAATGTCCAAGTTGCTCTTTTTCTCACAATAAAAGTCAATGGTGACCACAGCTGTCCCTGTTTCCCATCCAATTTCACAGTATTGCAAAAGAGCAGAGTGAACATTATGAAGGTTTGCAATGAAATGAGGAATAGTAAATGACAGACATTCAATTTTTAGGTAAACTATGCCTTTAACTCTGTTCAGCCTAGTGCATAGTGCTATGTACTGTATTGTAGTCTTTGCTGTAAGCCAAAAGTACTTGTCTGGTCTGTTGTGTTATGACGGGAATCCAAACCTGCTACTGGAGGGCCACTGTCCTGCAGAGTTTGGCTCCAACTTGCTTTAACACATCTGCCTTGAAGTTTCCAGTATGCCTTGTAAGACCTTTATTAGCTGATTCAGGTGTTTAATTGGGGTGGGGAGCTAAAATCTGCAGGACAGTGGCCCTCCAGGAGCAGGACTGGACACCCCTATGTTACGTTATGTGAGCTGAATGAATAAGAGCTAATGCTGATAGGAGCACCTGCAATGGTGGCGTTCGTCTCTTCCTGCAGCACTCTTTCTCTTTCCTCTGTCAGCCTTTCCACCTCTCTCTGATGCTGCCTCTGCATCTCCCCAACCACTCGCTGATGGCTATCCTCCATAATGTTGAAACCATGCTCATATGTGGCCTAAGACAAAAATATAGTGTACCTTAATTTTAGGTATAATTACATGTTAATCTCATGCTGTAACAAGAAAGCTGTGGGCACCTTGATGGTTTCCAGGTCAAGCTGGAAGGCTTTGACATCCTTGTTGCTGAGGTCTGCCCTTAAACAAGTGACCTCAGTCTCAAGCTCTCTGATTCGGTCTTGCAGAGAAGTCACAGAAACCTGATCAGTCTTGTCACTCTCGTCTAATTCGGAAGGGGTTGACACGTTCTGAATGTAGTATTCATGAAGTCGGCTCATCTCCTCCTCATGGATTTTCTGGAGCACCTGCAGCTTCTCATCAAACTCCACCTGCAATCTTTCTGCTTCTTCCGTCTTCAATTGAGCATTGGTCTCAGCTGAAACACGTTCCTGTTCTGCCTTTTTGACAACAATGCGCTCCTCACGCAGCCTGTCTTCATAACACTCCGTCTGTTCCTGGAAAAGAGTCTCCATACTACGACACATGGCACGACACTCACACTGAGTCTGCTCTCTCTGCTTGAGTAGGGCACTTATCTCTTGCTGCAGGGCCGAACGCAGACGGCAAGCCATGTATGCCAAAGTGGCCTGACACATTGCAGCCCTCAGGATGGCTGTAGGAGTTTCACCAGAAAGGTCAGTCTCTCTATACTCAGACTGTAGCTGTGTTGAGAGGTTGTGCAGTGACTTGGCCTGAGCTCGGAGCTCTACTACCAGACTCTTTCTGCAAGCAAGCTGTACCTCAGAGTCCTCAAGGAGTAGATCGGTCGCCAGCTCGTCCTCCATCTGTTCACTGTAAGGTGCAAGTTCTGGTGGGCTAATATCAGCAAGTTTGGACCCCTGCTTGGAACCGTTTTCCATTTTGGTTCCAGACGAGGAACTGTCAGATACTGGCCAAGGCAACACATAAAAGGGCTTCAATTCCTGTTGTTCCTTTGAGGGATGAGTAGACAGACTATGTAGGAGGTATGCCATCTCTGCTCTTACACACAGTCTATGGATCACATTTTCACTCAGCGTATTGTCTAGCAGATCTTGCTCGAGAGGGTCCAAGAAGATCTGAGAGTAACTAGGTTTCACAGCCCCATTATGACTGCCTCCTTTAGCCATCTTAAGCACTTGGATATGCACCTCTGACAATCTATTAAGCAACTTTGTACTGGGATTCTCAAGTGCAGAGGCAATCCTTTGGACAACCAGTGCCTCCAGCGACAACACTCTGCTGGCCATGTCCAGAGCTTGACTTCTCCCTGGACTTCCATCATCAAAAAGGGAGATATTAGCTTTGTCCGAAGTTCTGTCTAAAGTGGTTCCCTGCAGGCTATGCAAAGTTCCAGTAAAACTCGGCAGAGCATCCATGGAGAGTCGACCTTCTGGATTATGGAGGGATCTGTGGGAGCACCAAGAATCACTGAGTGCGTGTGGTCCAGTGTTGAGTTGTTGTTGTTGTTGAAGATGCATGGTAAGCTCCCGGAGTCGCTCTTCGGTGTCACACAACTTGCGCTCTAGTGCCTGGATCACAGAGATCACTCTGTGTGACTCATCTGCCTGAGTAGTAGGTTGTGTTTCCAAATATGTTTTCCCTTTCTGTCTGTTTTGTTGCGGCCCAATCAGCGTCTCACATAAAACAGTTTCATAAGGATGGGTTTGGGCTTCCTTGAGCCTTAATTCAGTCTCCTCTAGACTACTGCCCAAGACTGCCATCTTAACAAGCACTTCCTGGAGTTCACGTTCCTTCCTGTGCAGCTCTTGCTGTTGCTCCACCAGCTGGGTTTGGAAGCGCTCCTCACTTACTCTCTCACAGTCCAGCAGAGCACCTCGCAAACTCTGTATTTCCTCACAAGCTCTTTCATAATCATGCTCCATGTCGTAATAAAGAGTCTCTTCATTTTGGAGGCGTGCCTGCAGACGACTGACCTCACTGTCGGACTCCTCCAGCTGGTTTTGTAGCTCCTGGCACCTTCGTACAAGGTCATCATTAACTTCACCTGTTGGCTTCTTCTGCAGCTCAGCCTCTTTCTGCCTTAAATGCTCCTCTAGTTCCTTCGATCGCTGTTCCGATTGGTCGAGGCTGTCACTGAAGCTCCTCCTTTCTCGTTCCTGGCTCTCTTGCAGGAGGCGCAGGTGCCTCTGTAGCCTGACCTCCTTTAAGGCTTGCGCTTCTTCGGTTGCTTTTAGACGGCCAGTTACCTCCTCTAACCGTCCATGCAGACTCTCTAGCACCTCCTCGCGTTCCTTCAGAAAAGTTTCTGCCTCTTGAATCTTTAATTCTGCCCTCTGAAGACATCCCTGGCTATCGTTAAGCTCAGCTTGTAGTCGGGCCTCAGTATGTCGTAACTCCCTTTCTTGAGTCTGATTCTTCTCATGCTCAGCCTTCAACTCTCTGCGCAGGCTCTGAAGCTCCACATCCCACTGCCATTCTGTCTGGGTTGAGGATGAAGAAAAGGTGACTGGCAATGGAGAAGTGGAGCGATCAACCTGTAATGAATTGCAAGACTTTATTTCAACTATGACAAATGATATGTAATGATACAACCAGGGTTTGAAATTAACCTTTTCATTTATCAGCCAATTTGGCTACTAAAAAAGTTAACTTCAGCCAAAACTAAAATATCAGAAATAAACCAGATTATCAAAGTCACATCTTAGATTTAAATATAATTATTATTAAATCCGATTCTGAATTACTGTATTGCTTTCAGCTTTATGACATTCATCCACTGTTTGCAGAAAGGCCTACCATTAAATATAGACGCTTGGGCACTTTTTGCCCAAAAGTCTTAGACCCGCAGCATTTATGAGAAGGGGTTGGAAAAAGTGGCCTCTTAATTGTACATACATATATTTGTCCTAAATCTATGTATTTTTAATGTGAGTGACGCTGTGGTGCAGCATGATTTTGAACAGCCAAAGTCGTAGTTGGGCGTCGCAGGTGTGCGTACGGTCATAGAAAACAATGTGTTTGAATTTTAAATTAATTTCTCTCTCTTTACGTGTTGTTTTACTAATGTTTGAGGCTCCTTTTAGGGGAGGGGCTCTGATAGCGATGCCATGCAAAGTGATAGAACATAATTTGTGAATCATAACCAGCCAAATTGACTAGTGTTGATAAGCGTTACCCGCCACAGTGGATTTTCACCTGAATTTTGCTGGGTTGGTGGGTGTTAATTTCAAACCCTGGATACAATCATATTTGCTTGTTACGTTACCTGCTTTTCTTCTTTGGGTTTAGCTTTGAGTAGTTCACCAGGGCTGTCACAGTGGACACGTACAGTCCCTGCATCAACCTCTAAGCTGTCTGGGCTGATTGATTCTGGGGAGGTGCGACGTGACACTGTCATCAGTGATAAGTGTGATGGTATATCAGCGGACATGATGTTCAAGCTTCGCCCCTGAAAGAGTCTAGTCTTCTGAAGATATTTGCTCTCTGATGCCTCAGAGACAGAACGTATGATCGGTTCTTCAGGGGATGATGCAGGGGCAGGAGGCACAGAGCGCTCACTGTTATAGTTCCATTGCCTTCCTGACAGATCATTTGACAACTCCTCCTTGTGCGATTTACAACTTAATTCTGCCCAATCAAAGGTTCTGTAACGTCCCTCTTTACGGCGCTCACGGATGCGACTCCTTTTCTCCTCCTCCTGGGGAACTGTATTGTATTGGGAGGAGCCTGTACGAGCCTGTGCACCAGTCAATGGCACCTTTTGAGGAATAGAACTGAGGAAAGAAAAGATGTAGCAAACTATGATTTAGTTATTTCAATTAAAATATATTTTTATGCGTTTACCATATATACACTTTATTTAAATGGAAAAAACACTTATGGCTACAGCAAAAACACATTCAAACCTGGATTTTATAGAAGGATTTTTCCTTGTATAGCATTGGAGAAAAAGAAAAATGGCTGATTGTAAAGTCAACCCCATAACATGGGATTGTTTTGTGAGCAAAATAGAGCAGGGTTTTGACAAAATATTTGTAACAATGCACTCCTGAGAAATGCAGCTAGCTTTCAAGCTGTTACCATGTGACATCAGGGGCAGTGCTGGGATGAACATTTTTCATTACTGCCTGGACCCAGTTCCGTCGTATCCCATAAGTCATTGCACAGAGGGTGAAGACCCCTTCCTTTGTCTGTATGAAAAGAGGGATTGAAAAAATTCAATGAAATAGACAAACACATAAGCTTAAATATAGCTAATATACACTCACGTGAATCTGAAAGCCATAGTTTCTTTGTACAGGGAAATCTGTAACATCGTAACATGTAGACAAATTGATCTCACCATCCACATCAGCTGCCTAGGTGACAAAACAGAGAAAGACCAGTTAATTTCTCTTAACTGCAAAAGGCAAATCAGTTATTATGATGATTCTTTATAAATCAATTTACCTCTTCTGCTACAGAGTCACGGTAGAATCTCAGAGTCTGGTTAGTAAGAACAAACCAATGTTTCTTCCACTAGAGAAAAGAGAACATCAGACCACTTTACATAGTAAAAAACATTAACAAATAGATTGACATCATTCAAATATATGTGCCCTGAGACGCTAAAAACTTCAAAATCACCTTTCCGTCTTCTCCCAATCTAGACATCCATCCCTTTTTGAAATTAAGGAGGTCAGGCTGAGAGGAAAAGAGCATTAGCAATGTCATATGTGATAATGCATGGTTAATTATGATTAACTAGATAAATTAGTCGCTACATCCTTTAAGTCATTTGCTTACATTTATTTACTGGCATAATAGAAAATACACATTAGGGTCATTCTGATTGGTTGTACTTACTGTGGGTGTGGGATCAAGATGTCTGCTTTCCAGCGATTTGGAACGGAAGCTGCATGATGTGAAGGGTCGCGAGTGATCAGGAATGTCATCATTAGGGGAGGAATCCTACTTAGAGCCAAAACAGAATGAGAAAAAAATTCACATTAAAGAGTATTACTATTAAATGTAATTTTACCTCATTTCAATAATGATCTATTTACACTACCATTCAAAAGTTTGGGGACAGTAATTTTACTTTTATTCAACAAGGATGCATTAAATTGATTGTCACAGTAAAGGCCTGATGTTACAACATATTTATATTTAATTATTTCTATTTAGGTATTTCTACTTAATTATTTTCAAGGTTTTTCACAAAAATATTAAGCAGCACAACTGTTTTTAACATTGATAACAATAAGAAATGTTTCTTGAGCACCAAATCAAGTGCACTGAATGCAACAAGTGACTTAAAAATTCTTACAAACCTCACAACTTTTGATCTTTAGTGTACTTGGTTCAATTAATCCATAATGAGTTTTCACCTGAGATGTACTGACAGTTGTCTTATGGTCATTTTGTGCAGAAGATGAGGAAGTGAAGGTTGATTGGGGAAGCTCGTTATCTAGAAATGAACCCTCCTGTTGATCAGCATCCTGATATCTCCTAGAAGCAAACATATGAAAGATATTCTAAAACAGTGGATATCAATTTCATATTCAACTTTAAGCTATACAAATTCTCACAAAAATCTAAAGTTCTGAGCCTAATATACAAAAAAAGATAGACATTGAGAAGACAAAACAGAGATGGATTGTAATTTGTAGTATAGACCAACTGGAATTCAGTATGTACATATTATAATGGTAACATTTAAGTTAAGATATACATAGAAAATACAAAGAACACCTAAAACTGAAATGACAACAATTTGAACAAACTGCAGACATTTGTTGAGGAAATCAAAAAGCAAAAGCAGAAAGTTTGAGGAACAGCAACGCAGTGCTGCAAAGCGATTTAACATTTAAACACACTGAGAATTGTGGCTTGTAGAATATGTTTGTAGTAAAATGGCAAATGGGAAAGCAAGCAGATCTGGTTTGATTTGACTGATGGAGATGGGATGAGGTCTCCTGAAAGATAAACAGAAAAATGCTTTTGAAAGAATTGCAATTAAATAATGAACACTAGAGGGAGCCACAAACATTATACATGAAAACCAACTCTGTGCAGTTGGTGTAATGAGGGAATCAAGAGGGAAATGCACAGTCTTACCTCCTCCGATTTCCAAACAGCCGGTGTACTTTTCGTCTTGGTCTGGGTGCTTCATGTGCTTCATGTCTGAGTGTGTGTGTCGTGGATGTGTGTGATTGTCTCTTCCCATTGGACTCCAAACTTTTCTCCCGAGAGCAACCGACCACAGCTTCAGGATCACCCTTACATGCCCCCTGTGAACTGTGATTGGTTGGTGAAGGAAAGGGGCAGGGGCTAAGGGGCTTTAAGGTAGGAAACATACAAGGACGTGAGGCAGGTGAACAAACAGGATTACAGTCACACCTGGAGTCAGTGTGTGCTTGTTCATCTGCAACACGAGGACTTGTCTTCTCCAGAGAGGAATAGCCGCTTTCAGTGCCCAATCGACTCTTAGTACCTGAGAGAGCAAATGAAAGCAAAGCAAACTCAGTCCAGAACTAATCTGTATTTCCAATTCTTACTTAACCAGTGCACTGACAAGGAATAAAAACTTGAAGAGTAACATATTTATGCCATGGCAGATAAAAGTGCCATTTGAAAGAGAAACAGTTTCATAGTTCACCCAAAAATTTAAATCTGGCATAAATCATTCACCCTCATGTTATTCCAAACCTGTATGGCTTTCTTTCTTCCATGGAACACAAAAGGAGAGTTTCTAAAGAATATTCGATTCAGATAAGATGTATGCAATCACAATGAATAATAAATACTGGAGCCTTCAAGTTTAAAGAAGGAAAGAAAAGTACCACAAAATTATCATAAAAGTGGTCCAAACCAAAGTTTAATTTTTGTGCAAACTATTCTAATTCTTTACTAGAAAAATTAACAATGGTTTTAGCTACTACCCACCTTTATTTCTTAAGCCGACAAATCAGTAAGCACTAAAACCATAAACAAGTACATCCAGTTAATGTCATAAGCCCACACACAAAAGACAGGTCGTACCGTCTGTGCCGGAGCAGCTCGAGAGCTGATCGAGTGACGAGGTGAGACAGGAGCCAAGACTGGTATTGAGTGAAGAAGCATTACCACTGATGGAAGGAACCCCAACTCTACCATTGAGTGACTCCTCCTCCAGCTCTTTCTCCGATGAAAGTAACGAGACCTCCTCCACGGTGCTCAACATGCTAGTTGTTCTGTCTTTTTTGGTGGCCCCTTTAGTACTGCCATTTCTGCTGCTGCCATTAGTGGCACTGCTCGTACTCATGCCAGCATTGTCACTGATGGACACTTTACCACCACTATTATTACTAGAAGTGATGCTGCCTTGTCTATTAATGCTGCTGGTGAAACTACTTCCAGAAGTGCATGTTTTTTTAGCACCACCACTGCAACTGCTAGAGGTTTGGTTTTCTGCTGTCTGCTGAGAGAGAAAGACAGAGACAAAGAATATAGTTGAGTAAATCAGAGACTGACAGGTTGCACACAAGCGCTCGGACAGCAAAATCCAATTGGCATGGATGGTGAAGGAAAAGCCTCTCTTTCTATATACAACCTGCTTGATAAACAAGCACACACGTCTTTTGCTCTCTGCTCCCGCTTTGCAAACTCTTTACCCTCCCCGGGGTGATGCTCAATAATCCTGTCCAGATCACTTAAGTTAATTCTATTAAACTTCCATCTGACTAGCGCTTCAAATTACACAAAAACAAAAAGCACACACACACAAAATACAGGAACACAGCATTTCAACTACATGCTGTTAATTGTTGCAGCACAGTGGAATGGCACTTTCACACACTAGATCAATTTGGTCTGCTGTCAGCAGAAAGAATATGCAGAAGGTAGAGAGGGATTAGTAAATCAACTGGACAGAAAGACGGGCACAGCACTTAGAAATGTAATTAAAGTAAAGAACAGAGGAGGAGGGCATTTAAAGGAGCAGTACTCCAAAACAGCATTATTCTATCAACATTACTGTGATCATCTAAAAACAAACCTGTTCCAGGAGCACTTGAATATCCCTTTTACACTTATTAAAGTGTACTAATCTGGTGTACCAAATAATGGTGCAAGTGTCCATACACACTTATAATTTATATGAAATAGAGTGGACTTTACTGTACTGTAACAGAAAAACATTTACTCAAGATACCATTTTCCCGCACAGAGCTTGGCACATCTGCCTTTTCCAATCATGCTCCGCATGCATGGAATGAGCTTCAAGGTATACAAAACATGGAATCTGTGTCATCTCTTTTGTGTCAAGGCCATTTTTATAGAACAATGTCAATTGCAATGACTTAAAATGCCTTTAAGTGTGATTTCAGATATTATAATCATCTGGATATCTAATCAACCTCTAGTTTAAGAAGAATTTGGTTTGTAATTACTTTCTGAATATTTATAAAAACGCTGAACAATAGTACTAAATCCTGCTACGTGTTTAGTGCAGCTACACCTTGTAGATCTCAAATGAAATGCTGACAAGGTGTAGAAAACAACAACAACAAAATAACTGGAAATTTGTTGACAAAACTAAAACATCTAAAAACAGTCAAATAAATTTCAGTGCGAACTTTTTTTTTTTTTTAAATACCTGCCATTGAATGTTTCTGGTCATTTTCATATTTTACCAAAGCAAATAACTAGATGGTATATTGAAAAGATATTAGATATGACACATGCATTGCATGTCACATAACATGTTTTTATGAAATATGAACAAGACTCACTTGTGGTGGATGGACTTTATCCTTCCCCTTCTTCCTCTGATTTGATTTAGCAGCTTTGGGGTAAACAAATAGATTTTCCTGCCACCTAAATAAAACAAATACTGTCAAATTCATATATAGGACAGACCCCAAAAAAGGACCCAGGCTGGAAATCACACTAATATGCAAACTCAAACAAGCATTCGGATTTCTCTTACTTCTGCTTTTTGGACATCACTCTTCTAGACTAAAAACCTCCGGTTGCAAAGAAGTAGAGAATTACGAGCAATAAAAGAACAAGCCTGAACAACCCCAAAAGAAACAGTTCTAAAGCTGGTGTTCTCAACACAGAAACACATGCACACACTCTAATCCGAGACTCCTTGACACCTTCTTTTACACTCTTAAGGGATTAGGTCAGCCTGGCTGAGATTTACTGACTTATAACACTTAAGCAGAAACAGAGGGATCAGACAGAAAGAGAGAGATGCTTTCAATTGAACTAGTGAACAGAGCTGAGATTATGAAACACAAAAACAGGATATTTAACAGCCTGACTTCTTTAGCCTCTTTTGTTCCATTACATCACAACACAACATATATGATTGCATACCATAAATGTTAATGGATGTATATATCAAGTGGGATCAAAAAAAACTGTTACGTGCGGCTAAGTTCCCACTACAGGCCAGTGAGTGTATTACCTACTAATGCCCAAGCTGTCTGTGTTCTCTGTTCGGATGTAGTAGTCTGTGTCAGTGAAGCACAACCTCAGACAGTTCTGGAAGCCAGTTTGAGATGAAGCGTCAAGAATCTCACAACACTGGATCATATTCACACTTCCTTGAGGCAATGTACCTGGCTAGATAAAGCATTGCAGGAAACATTTTAAAGTCACCATGAAATTGGACAATTTGGGAAATTTTTTGACAATTCTTGCTTTTTATGGAATTTTACTTTATCATAAATGATTTATCTGTGCACATCATTCTTTTTATTTTTTTTTATTCATGCACCCTTATAATATTTACTCAAAATAACTTTCCCTCCCTCTTGCAGAGACATCCCTTCTCTTCTCTGATGACATGTTTACTGGCACGAGAGCGGGACAACCTGTCACTCACATGAGATCACAGCAATAGCAAACCAATCAATTCCCAATGGGCAAAATCAAGTCCCACCCTGAAATTTTTCTTCTTCGGGAAACCGTTACACTTTGATATACATCACAATAGGGAAGAAAAGACTAGCGCTTCATCAGTTTCATACTAACTTTATATTTTTGGGACAATTGTAAGCCTTACGAAGTTAAAGACAATGACTGTGTTATTTGCTAGGTGGTGATTTTCATAAATGTTGAGTCTTTATTTATACTAATGTGATAAATAGCTTTTTACTTCTGGTGATTGCATTTAGGCTTCAAAATTCATGAAAGTTAGGGGTGTAACGTTACCCTCAAGTCACGATTCGATATATATATATATATATATATATATATATATATATATATATATATCACAATACTCAACTCACAATATGATATTATATAGGTTAGCAAAAAATGTACTATTGATTAAAATGTAAAATATGGTATTACATTGGTGGTGTAAATGAATAGGCTTGGACTTGGTGCTCGCAACCCAATGCACCGGACAATGGTGACACCAGAATAAAAAAAAATACAATACAGTATTAAAATACAGAATTATTTTAGACGAATATGCTTGCACTCTGTCACTGACTAGATTTATTTAAAATAATGTAGGCCACTTTTTGCTTGTAACATAAGACATTTGGCATTATCAGGACCCACAAATATTTCCCTATTGCATTATTATCTGTTATATTCAACATTATATTAGTTTAATGTACTGACACTAAAACTTTTTCTCACAGTTATTTTCATTTTGGGTGAACTATACACAATATATTTTGTTACTATCCACGATACATATTGTTGCATTTTTATATTGCGATATATTGTGACACGATATATTGTTACACCCCACCATTTGTTGGGGGCACAGAACCTATTTTCTGCAATAAGCCAAAAGCCTATTGGATTTTTGTCGAGGAAACCAGGGTGATGCTAACTTCCAGGTTGGCCTATAAAAATACATCACCACAGCTCTCTATTAAAGATAATGCTAAATGGCATTCAATAGGCTATGTATAACATCAGTATGTATAACATCAAAATGAACATTTCTGGTCTGGTATCAGTGATGGGGTTTCATAAGCTTGATATAGTGGGGAAAATAAGATAAACAGTTTGAAAATACTAGATGAAAAACAAGTTAAACCTCACCATCTCATCCAGAGAGTAGCGTAGAAGCCCATGCTCGTAAAGCACAAAATATCTCCTCTGCCATTTCTATAACAGAAACAGGCAAGAAAGAGCAATGCTACACTTACAACATAATGATATATAAATATAAAGGGCCTGTATCTGATGGAAATAATCTCTAGAACTGCCAGTGCCATCACCTGATGTTTCCTGTGGCCAGAACTACGGAAGTGGCCCTCTGGGGCCAAGAGAAGCCACCCCACATGAACAGGCTTAGTATGGGACAGACAGACAGACAGATTCACTTTATCATTTATTCTTTTAATAAAATAACATAAAAAAGATAGTTTAATTTCTCCAGCATTAAAAAAAAGTAAAGTATATCCTCACCTGATACAGATCTGCTTCGCTGAGTTTGTGCGAATCCACGGTTTTAAAGCAGTTTTGACATTTAGTTTTATTAAAGATGTTGGCCTGAAAGCGATGACACCGATTCTCGCGTGAAAACATCGCGTTTTGCAGGTGACGACAAAATGTACGTTTTATAAAAGTAAAATCACAGGGGAAAAAACTAATGAGGTTACTAAACTAAAGTGACGACGGTGGATTTTCTTTTCTTTAAAGCAAGTAACGTTAAGGGGTTTAGGCTGTCTTCATTTATGAATGGTGTCTATCATGTTTAGTCTTCCTGCCCCGCGAGCAAAAGGCCTTTCAGTCACTTAACCGATAATTTGTGGATTGATATCACAGTGATACACCGATGTAAACGCAATATAAACATTGGGTGGAGAGTTCAACTCTTCTAGAAACGTTTTGATCCACAGAACTTACATTAGAAGCTCAAACAAACCACAACACAAGCGTAGTTGCTGATAATGTCGCTCGCGACAAAAAGAGACAGCTTTCACCGCCAAGCCACTGGCGACATTCAGCGACAAAGTCACAGCTGTTTTTCTTCAGATTCAGAGGCGGGGATATTGATGATTCATCCCAATGATTCGAATCTTTTGACTTCGTTCACCAGAAAGATTCATTTACATTAATTCACGCACCTATGGAAGCCCCATACTGACAATTTCTGCAGATTGTAAAAACTGTAATTCAAAATTTTGTGTACAAGTTTAAGAAACACATAGGCCTACTTTTATGTCAAAATAATATGTAGGTATAGGCCTACTTATAGCCTAAACGTACTTTTTTTTCCAGCTTGGACGTCCTATGGGGGTTCAAGCCAGATTTAGGGGAAGGTTTTTAATGGTTTAAATTTTTACAATGTAGAATACTGCAACATGTGCATATGACGTCACTACATTTAATATTTAATACAGCAAGTGACATCCAACTATCGGTTTCAAATTAAAACTTTTATTTATTTATTTTTTCCTAATTTTGAGTAAAATACCCTGAATTTGTACATCTTCATTCATTAAACTAGCGATGGAAAGGTCAAGTTGGGTACATTGCATTCTGGAATACAATACCCAGTGCAGTGTGTTCTGGCTGTATACTGCACATTGTTGTAAAAAATGAATATGATTAAAAAAAAAAGAAAAAAAAAAGAAGAATACTTTCTTTTGTCATTCATTTTATTTATCATCAATATACAATATTTAAAGGAATATACAGGGTTGAATTTATATATGTTGTTGAGTTCAGCAGTAATGGTGAAATATATGAAGAGATCAGATGCAAAAGCCTCTAAGTGCCATCTGAAATTTTCTTCTAGAATGATAATTTTTATCAAGCTTGTATATTAAGTTCAGTAATTTCACTTAAATGACAATTCATAGGTAATTATCATTGCCATTTAAGTGAAATTACTGAACTTAAATATATGAGCTTGATAAAAATGATCATTCTAGAAGAAAATTTCAGATGGCACTTAGAGGCTTTTGCATCTGAACTCTTCATATATACATATACACACACATATATATATATATATATATATATATATATATATATATATATATATATATATCATATAAATAACAGAGATCATTATGGTTAAATAGCCTAGATCTTGATTCATGCCACACTTGTCTGTTAAAGCATTGGCATAAATGCTTGTCTGAATGTGTGAGTGAAAGTGATATCCATTAAAATTCTCCATCTTCTTCTTTCAGATCAACTTTCATCTTCTGTTTCTTCATTATGGCCTCCAACTCAGTGGCCTTCCGCACATCCTGCAAACGAGTGATACAGATATGAAGATAATCATCTTTCAATTCTTATCATTTCTCTCTCTTTTTTGGTTTGTTCTGTTTATTTCCAGACACTTTAAACATTCACTGAGAGAAATTAAGATTGAGAAGTTCTGACAAACTACTTTATACTAAAGACTATTCAACTTTTATACTGTTAGTGAAAATGCTATTTCACTACATTTAGCTTTTGGCCGAATTACCTAGTTAAATATTTATGTTGTTTAATGTTTCTTTGTTTAAAGTCAGCATGAAATGAAAGCTGTGATAGTCTATCTCCCCTATTGTGACATATATCCGAGTGAAACAGCTTCTCGAATGAGAAGAAATGTACACTCCTGGGCAAAAAAATGGGCCAAGCCAAAAATGGCACAATATTTAGTGGTCTTTTAATGATCTTAACCATTTTAATCACAAATCACTGGTCAGGAAATTACTGTAGATAAAGTAACTCAGCACGGAATAGCCTTCCCCTTTGTTTTCTTTAAACCTGCAGTCATCTTTTTAGAGGAAGAAGAGTCAGTGTTGTTCCACTCAATGTTGATGGCTTCAAACAGTTCATAAGTAGTTGAAAAATGTCTCCCAGTTCGTTCGAGCATCGTCTTGTTGAAAAATAACATCTGATCATTCCACTTTAGATAACAAGTAAAACTTTTTATTTGTGGGAAGCAAGCCAGTATTCTCCTGTGCTCCAAAGCATCAAATGACTTTTCACAGATACCAGCAACTAAAAAGGCTCCCCACACAATGACACAGTCTCTTCCTCCATACTTCACTGAGGTTGAGATAAATTTTTTATTATATTTCTCAGCAGATTTCTGAAGACACCGCTCTGGAGCATCACCGTGCAACTGGTGTTTCATTGTGATTCATCACTCCCCACACAACTTCCCATATTCTGCCAAAAACTCTATCTGTCTCTGATGTTTTTCTGAGACAGCAATGGCTTTTTAAGTAGTGCATTTGCTTAAATTTGGCTAATTTCCTGACCATTCATTTGTGGTTAAGTCAATTAAAAGCTTATAGTGTCCGGCCCCTTTTGGGCTTGGCCCATTTTATTTTGCCCAGGAGGGTGGGACTTGATTTTGTCCATCTGGAAATAATTGGATGGTTGTGATTTGCTATTGCTGTGATCTCATGTAGGTGACAAGTTGTCTTGATCTCGCACTAGTGAACAACACATCTTCAGAAAAGAGAAGTTGTTGCTAGAGGGAGGGGAAGTGTTTTTTTTCTTTTTTTTTTCTGAAACTGCCAAAGGGAAACATTAGAAGGTATGAGAGGTATTCTGGGAGAGTGCTTCTGGGAGTGAGCGATGTACCTCCAGCAGTGCTTTCTGCACCATGATCTGGCTGTAGACTCTGATGCCCTCTTCTGGACAAACGTGACGCAGCTCCTCCTTATTCAGAGAGAAGAGCTGAGCTCCCGTTAGGACACCCAGACTCCGTACAGTGCTGAGACAGAGATAGAGATCACAACATGAGAATTTCAGAGGTCTTAGACCAGTTTTAGCTCTAGATCATCATGTCCAGATGTGTGTGTTTTACTCACTAATCTTTGAAGCCTTTGGCCTTGAGCCACTCCTGAACCTCAGCTGTGGGAGAGTGATAGTCCAGCGGTGCCGTTGTGTCATTCGCTTTATTGATTACCACTGGCCGTACTGATGCTGCTCTTCCATTCGCCAGTCGCTGCAAGAGCTCATCATTCATCAACATTGCTGGTAACACATATAAATATTACAGTAAGAAATAAAATAAAATAAAATATACATTTGTGATATTTGGAGATTTATGAAACTCTCTGATGAATATAACATAGGGGGTAATGTAAAGTCAGTCGGTCAATATAAAGAAATCGCAGAGAGTGTCATCAGGAGAAATCTTGTATCATTCAGTGTGCTGTTACTGTTAACTAAAACTAAAGCTATTTAAAATAAATTAATTGAGATAAAGCTGAAATAAAATAAATCATATATTAGATGAAACTTAAACTTGATTTTAAAAAGTTACCTAACTGAAATAAGTTTATGTTGAAGTACTAAAATGACTCAAACTGGAATAAAAAATAGGCTAATTAAAGATAGAAATAATAATATATAATAATAAATTAAACTAAAATGTAATAATATTATTAATACTAATAATATTCAAATATAATATATAACTAACAACTAATAGTATATTAATAATACAAAAAAACAAACTGGTATTATTCTGAGGAGGGTTTATTTTGTGATACTGACCATTACTCTACTTATCCAGCTTGTTAAACAACTAACCAAATAAATGATTATAATACAATAATTAATATAATCAACATTGATTTGAATTGAATTAATATGTGAGGAAAAAAGAAACCCCAGAATGCTTCGTGAAACACTGCTGCCAAAGAAAATGACCAATCATACAGTTTAGCTGCCATTATACAAACATTTCTGATTGAAGAATGTAACGATTGACTTATCAGAATCAAGTATTCCAGAGAGTTGTGTACTATTTTATGAATATAATGAATTTTGAATGACACAAAGCAGGTTTGTTCATTTTCTTGTAGGCCTATGCAATACTGAAAAATAATGACTTGACCATCCTCTATAACCTCAAAGTATTTCACTTTTTAAATCATACTTTGAGAAAAAGGCATTCGTGAGACTGTAGTGATTTTGTCAGAAGTGACTAATTTACAAGTACTGCGGTAAGAGACATTACCTTTCTCTCCGTCGCCTCCAATTGGTGGCATACTTTGGGGGCGTGGATCAGGGCGGACACCTTTTTCGCCTGAGGAATTGGGTGCAGCATAAAAAGAGGTTGCTCTCGGTGGAGAGATAGGAGCTTTCTATAAAAATATGATAGGAATTAGTTTGTGACTGAGCATGTGAGTGTGTTGTGTTGCTGATTGCATGTGTGCATGATTCCTTTACCATTGACTGGTTGCGCATTACCACGTTGGAAGTGTCAACTTCGGCGTGATTGTTCGGCTCAAGGATATTGTGTGGAACAAAGCCAATCTGACCGTAATCATTCTTACATTTCCACCATCGCTTTGATGACTCTAACACCTGAGACAGAGAAGATAAGAGAGACAGAGAGACAAAGTGATTGAAAATGAGGGGAAACGGAGTGAACTGGGAGCATGTGTCAGTGGTGATTTTCAAGAGATTTTCACAGATTGCTATACAGATCATCTAGGCTACAGTAAAAGAACTCTTTTAAAACAATAATAATACAAATAATTTTGGTCAGCAATTACGGAAATAATTAACCAAACTCAGGACTATTTTAAATGCTAGTAGGCAAAAGATATGCAAGAGATAAATTTATATTTTATTTAATTGATATTTTACATAATAGCCTAATACATAATTGTATATAATAAAATAAATAAAAAATGTAAGGTGGATAAAAACCCACCAGCATGTTGTTTGAAACTGTTGTTTTTAACGGTTAGCCTACATTTTATATAATATAGCCTATAATAAGAATTTTATATTATAAAATGTATGGAATAAAAAATACAGTTTTTACCCAAAGTTTGGGTAAGATTATTGAACATTATGTAACATTATAACATTTACAATTATTATTGTAAAAAAAACAAAAAAAAAACATTACTCCAGTCTTTAGTGTCACATGATCCTTCAGAAATGTTTTTGTGGAAACCGTTACATGTTTTTTCGAAAGTTCGAAAGAACAGCATTTATTTGAAATAGACATTATTTATTTTTGTAAAAGTCTTTACTGTCACTTTTGATCAATTTAATCCATCCTTGCTTAATAAAAGCATTAATTTATTTAAAAGAAAATCGTATTGACCCCAAACTTTTGAACGGTAGTGCAATATAGTTTATAGGGATATAAATTGTCAAAAAATATAAATGGAAATGGGAGTTGTAGGAAGCATTGCTGTTGTGTATGTCTATGCAAGGTACCTCCAGAGTATCTCCCTGTAAGACTGAGAGCTCACTACTGTTTCGTGCCACAAAGTCATAACTGCAGCGGTACATCCTTTCTTCATTAGGAGGTAGAGAGTCTTCCATCCTAGACCATAATCACACACACAATAAGACAAAGTGCCACTAGAAAGACACCGCACACACACAGCTGACTGGTCCATACTAACCCATCATGTTCCTGGTGTACAGTTAGACGTGCCTGATTAAGTACCTGTGGAAAGAGAAGGGAAGATGATGAATGTGGTTTATATTGTGGTTGTGTTTATAACAGGGAGTGTAAGGTCTCATACCTGCTGAGTCTGCATAAGAGCTTCATGTTTGTGCTGGGACTCTATGGGGTCCTCAATTGGTTGTCCATGCGCGTCTATGACCATAGGCTGCCAACCATCCAGAAAGACAGGTTTGTATGGAGACACAGTCTCACTGAGTTGAGAGCTGACAAACACACATTGGAGATGGTCAACCAATCTTAACTAAGGGAGAATTTACCCTTTTATGATGTGCTTTTGTGCCTTTTTTGAAGCTCAAACACTACCATCCTCATTCATTAAATGTAAAATCATACATTCAATGTAGCAACTAGCACTTATGTGTTGTTCTTTTACGTTCCACAGAAGAAAGAAAGTTATATAGGTAGTGGAAGAACATGAGGGTGAGTAAATAATGAAAGAATTAACATTTTTGGGTGAACTATGCATTTAAGCGGGGTTCAAACTCAAAGCAGATATTCTAGTAGTATTAATCCCATTCAAGTTTAAATTCTACAGTTTTGTTACAGACATTGGCAGGGTCCAGTTTGGCCCGAGTGACATCCACAGTTGTTTCTCTTGCTCATTTAGATTCTGCTGTAGGAGAGAGATCGCTCCACTGGTCAGAGCGGGGCTGGAGACCGTTGCTGCCAACTTAGGACCACCTGTGGTCTTCACCATCTGGTGAACATATAACAACAAACCATATACTATATACTATATACCATATAATATGGTGATTACAAATCCTTTCCTTATTTTGTGGAAAAACTTCATATGTGACCGTGGACCACAAAACCAGTCACATGTGTACATTTTTTTAAAGTAAGATTTATACATATGACTAAATAAGCTTTCTATCGATGTATGGTTTGTTAGGATAGGAAAATATTTGTCTGAGATACAACTATTTGAAAATCTGCAAACTGAGCATGCAAAAAATCTAAACATTGAGAAAATCGCCTTTAAAGTTGTCCATTTATGGACCTTAATCCCATAAATGGCCCATTTATGGATGTCCTTAAAGTTGCCCATTCGCGATTGTGCTGCATTCACTCACAAAAAAAAAAAATGTTTTATATATTTATGGTAGGAAATTTACAAAATATCTTCATGGAACATGATCTTCACTTAAAGCTACACTGTGAAGGATTTTCTCCCATCTAGCGGTGAAATTGTTTATGACTACCAACTGAATATTACTTTCTAGCCCCTCCCATTCCGAGGGCGTTTTAACTCCTAAGGTGGCCGTATTATTTCAAATCTGCCGGCAGTCGCGAGTAATCTCCCCCTCGCATTCGCCACGGTGCCACTGAGTGTAAAAATGCAAAAGGCGAAGCTTGAATTTCCAGGTATGTCCCTCTTTGGCTAATGTATTTTCAAGATGGAGGCGCAACATGGCTGCCGCCATTCGAGCGACTCGCTCGTATGTATTCTAAATGGCAGATTCTACGCTTACGAATTAATTACACATTAATGAGCATATCATTTTGAAAGAACAAAGTGTTTTTTGCTAAGAATCAACTTAAAAAATTACACAGTGTAGCTTTAATAGCCTAATGATTTTTGATAATTTTGATAATTAATGATAATTTTGACCCAATATTGTTGGCTATTGCCACAAATATACCCGTGCTACTTGTGACTGGTTTTGTGATCCAGGGTTGCATATGTTAGCTGTAGTTTTTGAATTAAGGATGTGAATTTTAGTGTTTGTGTGTGTCTCTGTATGTCTGCTGTGTGTGTAATTCTATTACCAAGTGCAAAGGGATGAAGACGTGGTGCAAGAGTTCTTCTGAGGTTGGCTCTGAGATTTTCGTCTTTAGGCGGTCCTACAACAAACACACAGACATACGCATTAGGCAAGCATAGCAGTTTTATGAAGTTCTTAAAGCTGTGATTTCTGCACAACTAACCAAACCACCCCACACTGCACACACACACACACACAAAAGCAGGGTTTAAAACGATTTATCAATATGTTATCTTACCAATAGACAGAAAGAATATTTAATCTTCTGAAAAATATCCACAAACTCCTGTTCTGATGGCGGGGTCGCTGTTTGCGTGAGAAGGCCATCTAAAAACATAGATGTTTAATATTTGTGATTTATGATGTTTCTGAAGGTCTTGGATAGGCTTGTGAATTATGGAGCTCTCTCACCATCCTGCTTTTTATTCTTCTTGCTGTTCTTTTTGCGACTCTTTTTCATGCTCTGTTGCTCCAGATCATTCTTAGCCACTGCTATCACCTGCAGACGGGCCATGAAACGCTCCACATCAGCAAAACAGTGATTCACCAACTCCTAACAGAAGGGAGATAAAAAGGAGTAAGCTGTAAGGTTTTAAGCGATAAATACACTTACACAAATACAGTGGCTTTCCATGTTTTCCACTTTCATTACTCTTCCCTCTAAAACTAAAATCCAAGTAACATCATATTTTTCAGGTTGGGGCAACTTGTCACAATTTTTATTGAGGTAAGTTGTCATGTGTTTTACAGATTGTGATTTCATACAGTTTATTAACCATAATTTTGCTGTTCAAAATAGTATCACATTTTTGTATGATATCTTTTACATATTTTCCTGAATTGTCTTATCTTTTAATATGTGTTGTTTTGCTAAAAAAAGAAAGAAAAAAAAAGACCTATAATAGGATGTTTAATGGTAGCGTCCATAGTGACAGCTTACCCCATAAATACCCCAAAAATAACAGGGTTTGTTACAACGTGCGTTAAATGAACTGTACTTTTTTCTGGGCAGTGGTGAAAATAATCGCAAATTACTCGAGTTTATACAGAAACCCTTTTTTAAATAGATGACTGAATGAATAAATAAATAATCCTTAGAAAGTCTGACAACTATAGTAAGGGTCTCTGCTAAACAAAACTAAAATACTGATGGATTTTTGGGGTCTACATTCTATCAAACAGGCAATGATTTATGCAATGATTTATGCAACAGTCAAACTTACAACTTCTCTCTGTGCGTGGATCAGATGTATATCCGTTTTCACTCCTCCATTTACTAAAATGAGCAATGAAATATATATAAAATGTACATATATTGTCAAAAGTATATATTGCTGTATATTTTTAATCAAACAGAAATACAGATATAAATGCATAAACATATACACACTTGCATATATACCTGTGGGACCGGGGTTAGAAGCTGTGTCGTTTGGAGGTACTTTGATCGACTTTGACAATCTCCTGGGAATAATTTGAGGAGCAGCCATCTTAGAGATTGAAAGAATGGGAAACGTACATTTTTTTTAAAACAAATGAAGGTTATAGAAAGTATTTAAAGTACTGTATCGGTCATCCAATTCAAAGCTTTGCCTAGTCACCTGCTCACACAAATGAGAACAAATCATTTAAAATCGAATTAAATGATATCTCCAGTTCCTTGGTCACCACTTTATGTAAGACAAAACATCAACCTTTTAGTTAAACAGCATTACACAGCTCATATCAAAGAGGATTATTAGGCAATGGACTATTGGAAAGAAAACATTAGACGCTGTAGACAGAATTTCATTCAGTTGAGCTGGCAAGTAGACAAAAAGTGAGAAGAAGTGCCTAGAAGCTTGAGAGAATCTCTTTATATCGTTTAATAAAATAATCCTTAAGACTTGGACTCCCAACTCTTGAAGATACCACAACTCCCTATAATTAAAACACGTCTGTTCAGATTTTTTTCTTTTTTTTTTTGCCTAACAAACAGAATGAATGGCTTTTTTGTAAATCTGGTCTTGGCAAGATTGCTTGAGAGTTTCACTCATTCATTGTTTAATACTCTGGGATAAAGAGGGTTGACATTCCACACATAATCCACACATTAGTCCACATTAACTGTTCAGTCACATCTGTGGCATCTGACTAACAGGAAGCCATAAAAGATAGCCATAAACTTTTTGGTCGTGGGCTTTTACAGAGTCACTGGACATTTCTTTTTAGGATAAAATATCATGTTTAGTCATGTAAGTAATGTAATAAAGTAAAAAAAAAATCTCTTTTTCTGAGGAAACTGTTAAAAAAATACATTATCATAGTTTACAAGGAACGATTTCCAAAACGTTTTTCATTATAACTTTTACAGCTGGATTCGAATGTCTAAGGGGACTCGTAAAAATGTTGTTGTCTTGTGTATTTTTCTGTTTCCTTCAGCATCCCTGCAGCCCTAAGACAAGCAGTTTGAAAAATGTATGGATGATTGGGAAAAAATCGAATTAAATGATATAGCCACTAGACCACATAACAATTTGAGTCTTCACCAGTTTGTGCAAAAATAAATGATCCTGTTCTTTAGCATGATTTGAAATGATCTAATGAGCATCTTGTGCTTCAGTGGAAGCAAGAACATCTTACTGTCTGTACAAAAGAGTTCACATGACCGATGTTACAAATGTAGGCTACTTATTTGATTAGTGACCTAGAAATAGTGCAGAATCTAAAACAGTTGTTCTTCCTTTTAATGTTATAATTCTTTGTTTAAAACATCTCAAAATCATACACCTTCCTTTTTTATTTCAAGGCTTAGTTTATATTTAAATTTTGAACCTCCACTGTATTCCTGAAAACTTCAAGAACTCCATTAAAAGCCCAACACAATCACTATGTCAAAATCACTGCATTTCTGTTTAGGAGGTGTGGCAGCATCTATGCTCAGGATTTCTAACACAGCTGCTATTATTAGCAGAGATCTATTCAACAATTTGTTTGCATTCACACTGTCATGTCATTGTATCGCCAAATATTAGGAACCAGACACAAAATACAACAAGATTGGAGATTACAGTGCACTGAAACATTGCTGTAGTTCAGTGAATCGCTTTTAATCCTTGAGGTAAAGCATTGATTTATGACCAATGTGCATCACAACTAGCTAATATAATATAGTTAATATAGTTGCCTAATTGCTAATATTAATGTAAAATCTCAATTTCTTTAAATGTTTGGTTTAAAACAGTCTTACCGTGTGTTGGATGTGTACACCTCCTTCTGTCACATATTCTGTTGTACACCTAATAGAGAAATGCAAGAACAAGAAAAACTAGTTTATCTGTTTAACTTGAAGAAAACCTGGACTTCGCCTCTCTCTCTTTCGCTCTTTCTCTCGCCTGAGTTTCAGGATATGAAGAACATAGAAATCTAGGTGGAAGTGTGTTAATACATTCCGGTGACTGCATTCCTCTGAGAGGCAGTAAACGCAATATCTTCAGATAGATTTTTATGAGAGTTTAATAAGACACTTTGATGGGCCCAAAATAGATTATAAAATAGGAAAATATTCAAAGTAGCACATGTATTCACACATAAAGACAAGTGAAAAATATTAGTTAATACTCACAGTGCCACAAACTGTCTTTGGTGAAGAACTGCGTTGTTGCTGCTTCAGTTCAGAGTGTTCAGGCTAGGCTTGTTTGTCTAGATCTGTCATTCTCCTCTCACCCTCCCTATCTCTCTTTTTTTTTTCTTTCTAGTCCACTGTTCCTCTGTCACATACAGCTGTTAAGAAATGAAAGCTTTTTCAATGTTACGTCACTCATTACTTTCTGGCCTATCCAATCACTATCTAATACTTGGAGTATAAAATATCGTTACTTACACGTTTGAGTTCGCAGATGATGTCGCAAACATTCACCACCACCAGGATGTAAAGCTTTTCAAATACATATAAATGCCCTGATATTTTATACTTATATTTTTGTATTTGTTCTTATGTTTATGTTTATTTTATAATTATTTTTTCTTTTTTCTTTTCTGGGTAAATATTTTGAGCTGTATTGTCAATGCTTTGTAACCATTTTTTTTTTTTTTTTTTTTTTTTTTTTGCATTGTACTGAAATGTTTTTGTATTTGAACTGACAAAAAAAATAAAATAAAAAAAAATAAAAAAAAACACCACCAGGATGGTCCCTGTCCATACCTCCCAGGGGGTCGGCTGCGCTGCCTTCATCTTCAGGATGAGTCCGCTACCGTCCGAATGTAAACTGCGAACGGAGCCTGCGCCAAAGAACTTTACCATCCAATATTTTCATTTTCTATGTGAATTAATTAATTAATAATACATTTTTAAATGTCATTGTGATATCATCTCGCTTTCCGAGTCTTTCTGGTAGAAATGCTGTTTCCTCAGTGTTTGCCATATACTTTTGTCAACTTTATAAGTTTATGCAGTGTGTGCTGTCATCACCCAATACAATTACCGATAATATCTTACAACAAAGTACTTGCTGCACAGTTTGTATTACTGTAATGGTGTTGTTGTTTTGCTTTTCAAAAAAAGAAACTTTCTTCCTTATGAAATATTTGTTATACTTCTGAAATTCTGTAAATGTAGTTTGTTCAATTGTTGTAAATTGTGCAAAACGATCAATTTATTATTTCAGTTAAATATAATCAGGAAACAGCTATCATTAGTTGGGAAGAATTTCATACACTTCCCACACTTACGTAACCTCTCACTTGCAGTGATTGTGTTATTTTGATAAGGAGTCTATTGCCTTGTACACCTGGCCAAGAAGAGCACAAATGCTGTTCATCCTTCCAGGAACTGTGAATCAAATTTCACATGACACCTACAGTAATTGCATTTCTTTTTCCTCTCATTCACAAAGGTACACTATCTTAATATTTTAAGCAAACGAATAATTAAACACTCTTTCTTAAGTCTAAAAATAGACATTTTTTTATTTAGACACGCAACCTTTAATAAAGTAAAATAAGATGTTTCGTTCGTGAACGACTTGTGTGTTTAGCAAACAGGTTAAGTAGATGATTCAATGATTCACTCTAAAAGACTCGCTTATCACCACCTACCACATTCATATGCAAAATTCATGAGGCTGCTGACTGCCAAGCCGATGGGTGGCGTTTGACGTCTAGCTTTACTCATTACATCCAGCGAGAGGTCCAACCACACCCTGACCCTACCCATAACTCCACCCATTTACGCCCAGAGAGTGGGAGCTGGACGTCATTTGGCTCTGAAGTGAGGATGTAATGTTAAGCTCTATGCCTTTTGTTTTAATAATATATAGCAAATTCATAAATCCAGATTGTGGAAATATATTTAGTCTTCCATCTACCATTTTCAACAACACTGCAAACCGGCATCTTTGTTTGTGTTCTATAAATTCAGCTTTAAGTCATTCAGTCATGTGACATCGTCTTCTCTTCATATAAATTTGCAGGTCAGGATTCACCAAACGTTTTATTAACAAAAAAGTATAGAGTAACTAATTGGAATGACACTGCATACAACTTAACCAAACTAACCAAACTATGAGCTTGCATTTCTTGTCTCCCGGATCCTGTCGCACACGATTGCAAATGAATGGAAGTCAGTGCAAATGGAATGCCTGCAGAAAATGTTACTGAACGATTCAGTGAAGGGTTCAAAAGATTTAACTCACTGGATTCAATTAAAATCTCCAACACTGTCACCCTTCTCAATTTAATCCCATGTCTACATTTAAACCACTCTCTCCCATTTGTTTCATCAGTCCATTACAGTGTCTTAGCAAGTGGCGCACTAATGCTGTGTTCAAAATATGACAAATTTTTCTGTTTCCCTCACCAGTTCTAGAGCAGCCTAGATGTTTAATGTTACTGAAGGTTGGCCAGTACGCAACACAAGTTGATATTTTCTGATCAATATGTACATTGTGGTTAGTTTCAGCAAACTGCAAGACACAATCAAAAAGTACTTTAGTAAAGGACATTGTATTGTTTAGTGGAAGAAATACAGTGGAGAAGTGCACATTTATTATTCTTAAAAATATCACATTAAATTCCCTTAGACCTGAATAGGAACCCAAATGGATCCCATTCAAGTCCTGCAGAAGTGGTCCTACAGGATATGTCTTGTCCTATAAGACAGTTTCGATAGGAATCCAATTGGCTCCAAAAAGTTTCTTATGGAAATGTTTCTTCTTATTTTCTGACAAAGGAATTTCTTCAGGACCAAATAACAATGACGATCTACACTGAATACACTGATGATCAAAATCATAGATCAAAATGACATTAGAGGTCCTCCTCAGGCGATGGCGCCCTCGTGTGTTAAGAGAGTGCAATGGGTCTTCTTGGCAGAAATGAGTCATGTTATGTAACTGTCATGTCTAGAACCATTTGTCATTGCTCTTCTACTATTGTAGCAAATGCACTATCTTTACTTACCCACAGCCTTTTCTATAGGCCAATGAGCTCTCAACGCACGTGAAGAGTGCGCTTTCGCAAAATATAAACAGGAGGCGGGGCGCGAGGAGGAGCCTAGCAGAGTCATGCATTACCATAACTCTCGTTTTGCTGCCCAGATAAGCCCCCTACGTGATATAATAATAGTTTAGGAGGCTTTATACACATCAATAATTATTTTATAAACCAGATATTAAAGGGACGAGTGCAGAGACCCCAAAAGGAGAGCTCCGCGTGTTCTGTAATGTGACAAAGAGCTGTCAAGAAGGGGGAGGGGCCTCGTTCACGATTTGGTAAAACAGCTCGCGAGTTGGTCTCCAATGACAGCGCGCTTACTGAAGGGTCTGGCGTAACATTTGCCTTTTTACCAAAGTTGTGCACTCGGAGCCCTCCAACGTGGCGATCTTCTAACCACCCGAAGAGTGGGATAAATATTGCAGTGGGTCTGAATGACTGGAATACTAGCAGAACCGATAACGCAGAGCCTGTCAGTTTAAGATTAGCGGTTTAAACAACAAAAAAACTACAACAGGGCAACTCCCCCCCTGAAACGGGCTGCCAAGGTAAGACTCGAAGAATTTGTTGCTGGCTGAAAGTTTTCTTCTCTCTTGAGCTGCAACCGAAAACTTTTCAACTGAGAAAACTTTTCAGGAGTTACTTTTACATAATGCGCGTGCTTTCAGTAGCAGAGGTTCTGGTTTGTTTCTATCAGAAAACAATAACAATAAACTAGCAAATTGTGTCCTGTTGCAGTTTATACTTGCCTTGGCATAAAAGTTTTAAATTGGTCAATGCATTTTGTCCTTAATACATTCAATTGGCCATATGTTTGTTTATCTGATCAATTTCCTTTAGTTTAATCAGGTTGTACTGTTTATTTACAGTTGGATCAATGAATGTAAATACATGTGGGGTGTGAAATATAGCCTATCCATTGTTGATTGGCATGGCATGTTCCTAAAATACCGTCAGCTGCCAAATTTACACCAAGCGGGTGATGATGCATAAATTTCTGCCAAAAATATACGCTGGGTATTAGTTTACAATTAAAGCTTGTTACATTGTCAAACAATCAAGCGTATTAAACGTAATCAAGTGTCACAACCTATTTATATAGCACTATATGATATATATATATATATATATATATATATATATATATATATATAAAACATAAAACAATATATATATATATAAACAACATAAAACAAAATGTTGAAATATAATGCATTACTGTTGCATATATATATATATATATATATAGGCTATATATATATATATATATATATATGCAACAGTAATGCATTATATTTCAACATTTTGTTTTATTATAACATTGTAGGCTACTTGTGTAGTTTGGGAATATGTGGTAGGCTAAAGTGTTTCAGGGTAAGTTAGAGATATTAAACACAAGTAAACCTCTGCTTCTTTCAAGGTGACATGAATAGGCTATGCATAAGGGCCGGAGTGGGACCCATTTTCAGCCTGGGATTTTACATATTTTTTAAACTCTCAAGACAGACGTCATGTATCAAATATCAAGCGAAAAACGCGGTCGGCAGCCAGTTGCTGTGAGCTTCGGGATGTGACGTCTGTCTTGAGAGTATGAAAATATGCAAATTGTGCCGGTTTATGCTGGATTTAGTGCGTAAATCATTTTGTTTGCAAATTAGATGCTTCGCAGTTGAAACTATGTTGAGGTGGTAGGACTATACCGGCCCAATTTATGAGCGGCCCACCGGGAATAGGCTACTTCCGATTCTCCTGATGGCCACTCCGGGCCAAGGAGAGCGAGAGCGATATTTCAATGAAATAATCAGTGGCTTTGACACTAGATTCTGTCTGCATATAGGCCTATAGTCATGTGTTCTAATAGTGTGGCATAAGTGAAATCAAATGAGTGGTATAGAGAAATAGCACAGCCAATCAAATAACGGGTTGAGTGGGAAGGTCACTGGCACTCGTAGAAAAGGCATTTGTAGAATAACAAAGAGGCAAAGAAAATCTGTTCACTTTCCCACTACTTTCAGTTGGCTTTTTGTCTTTGTGTAATTTGACAGTAGGCTATATTGCCGTTTTAAATAACTTTCTAGACATGAGAGGGCACAGAGATGAGAGAGATAAGAAACATGTTTATTTTTCACCTGTCACAAGATCGTCATAGAGGCATTGGATACCTTGGAAACTTTCCACCTCACAATGTCCGCCTGTCAGGCAACTAAGAATGACTAGCCGCTCCAGCTCTGACGCAGTAACACACCTCTTTCTCCTTCTCTCACATGCTCTCTCACTCTCTTTTTTTTTTGCTAGAGAGGGCTCCGGACTTCTGTACTTTTCCACTCTTACAGTGGAGAGCACATAGACCCCTGAGCTGGGCCCTTCCTCAGATGGTGGGCAAATACTGCGGGACCCGAATGTTTCAAGTCTGCATTTACCCCACATGGTCTCTTGAAACTATATGCAGACGCATGACTTTATTTCATGCCACAATTCAGGGGTTTCAACCTTTGTAATGCCTTTTAATACTTGCAAATAAGATTATCCCCTTTCATGAAATAAAGGCAGCTATATATTTTCATGTATACAGACCTATGTAAGCATTGAATTATAAACACATGTCTGTTAATTTCCAGCAATGGCCTAAAGATTCTTGTACAGGCCTGGTTGTGTTTCACAATCATAAGGAGCTCCTCTGTATGTTGAAAAAATGGAAATGACTTCTTCTTTTTTTGGTCAAAATTAGTTTTGAACCAATGGGACTCTGGTGCTGTAGTTGTGGTTGCCCTCTGTTTGCTGTTAAATATTTGTCTTGAACTGTATGCAAATTTGCAAACATTTATTATTTGCTAAATTAACAAGACCGATTTTGAAATGCACACTTCCATGTTTGTCTTTTGTCTGTGTTCAGCTGAGCTTTTTATCTCCACTGGTGAATGTCTGGATTATTTCTAAGATAAAGAGATTTAGATTTACTGTACAATTCAGTGACAAATAAGGAGTGAAAGTTTGCACAATTTTTTTTATAAATTCTAAAATAACTTGTTTTATACTAATAAAAGACAATAAGTTATTTAAAAAGTTTTTAAAAATGCAAAGAAAAATAAGTAAACCAGATTTACATTTAGATTTTTATTTTTACCTACTGTAACATCTTGATGTTGAATAAAACAAGTACGTGGACTCATACATGGTAATAATGTATGACAACTCATTTATTTATCATTTCTACATTCTCTTCACTTTTCTGCTCTCTGTGTTACACATTCTACACCACGATCTTCTGTTTACATTGAAGTGAGAAGAAAAGTGATAGCTGGAATGAAGGAGGGAGATGGCAAGGTGGACTTGACTTATTGACTTTACTAGCTCCAACTTACATAAAGAACACAATGAAACTATTCACTTCTCTCCAGGGAAGACGGAGAGAGTTAGAGGGAAACGAGAGAAGTAAATACAGGGAAGCGAAGAGCTAGATAAGGGGTTAGTGGATCCCCGTGGTTTTCTGTGAAATGGGTGTACTTGTCCAAGAAAGTGTCTTCACACACTGTGCACGTTGTTAACTCCGAAACATGTTGAACACAGGTACTTTTCTGTTGTATGTCACTGTTTTAGATCTTATGTTGACATAATAATTGCTGAGAACCTGTAAAGAAAAGTTATAAAAATGAATCGATTTACCCAATATGGTTAAAACAAGGCGCTACTTGAAGCAGTGTTATTATTGATAACTAAAACTTTTCAAATTGTTTGTTAAATCTGAAATAAAAGATATAAATATATATATAAAAAAAAAAAAATTAAATGAGAAATGTTGCCTTGAAAACGAATTGATAAGTTTAAGTACTAAAATTACTAAAACTGGAATAAAAATAAATGGAAAAATAAAACACTAATAAAAATGACAAAATCACATTGCAAAATTACTAAAACTGAAGCTAAAATTAAACCGAAAACTGGACAAATATTGTGCCCTTTCTAGATGGAGAAGCCACCACTGACCAATGAGAATGGGAGTGTGTTGGCCGAGAGCCGATCAGACATGGCTTTGGTGTCGGCAGATGATGAAGTCGGGTCTGCAGGTGCTGCCGGGCAGGAGGACGACAGGCCAGCGTGGGACAGTAAACTGCAGTATGTGCTCGCCCAGGTGGGCTTTAGCGTTGGCCTGGGAAATGTCTGGAGGTTTCCGTACCTCTGCCACCAAAATGGAGGAGGTGGGTACTTTTATTATTCATTTACAGTTTTTAAAAACTCTTGCCTTCCACTCCATACCGTACATTTGAGTTGCAATTATTGACAATTCAACTATCCAGCCCAGTGACTTATGCCCTTATTTATAGACCACCAAAATATAATAAGAACTTTATTCATGAATTCAGGACTCTTCTGCCTAATATAGTCCCTACTGTGGATAAATTACTAATCCAGGGTGATTTTAATATCTATGTCTGTTGCCCTTCCCATCACTTGGTGAAGGAATTTGTACAACACATTGACTCATTTGACCTCCTTCAACATATTAATGGTCCTATTAATCAGCAGAACACTGACATACCATTGATCTTGTTCTATCTTCTGGCCTTTCAGTATGTAACATTGATATTAAAGGGGTGGTATAATGCCCCTTTTTACAAGATGTAAAATAAGACTCTGATGTCCCCAGAGTGTGTATATGAAGATTGAGCTCAAAATACCCCACACATATTTTTTTATAGCATGTTAAAATTGTCAGTTTTTGAGGGTGAGCAAAAACGCATTGTTTTGTGTGTCCCCCTTTAAATGCAAATGAGCTGCTGCTCCCGGCACAGAGGGCGGAGCTTCAAGAGCTTGTGTGTGTGTGTGTGTGTGTGTGTGTGTATTAGCAGCTCAGATGACCTCACACAGACACACACTAAAATGCCTTTTATGTTTAAACCGGAGTCGGACAATGAGGGAGAGACTCAAGAAGAAGTGACAACATGTACAGGGTGGGCCATTTATATGGATACACCGTAATAACATGGGAATGGTTGGTGATATTAAAATCCTGTTTGTGGCACATTAGTATATGTGAGGGGGCAAACTCCTCAAGATGGGTGGTGACCATGGTGGCCATTTAGAAGTCGGCCATCTTGGATACAACTTTTGTTTTTTCAATAGGAAGAGGGCCATGTGACACATCAAACTTATTGGTAATGTCACAAGAAAAACAATGGTGTGCTTGGTTTCAACGTAACTTTATTCGTTCATGAGTTATTTACAAGTTTCTGACCACTTATAAAATGTGTTCAATGTGCTGCCCATTGTGTTGGATTGTCAATGCAACCCTGTTCTCCCACTCTTCACACACTGATAGCAACACCGCAGGAGAAATGCCAGCACAGGCATCCAGTATCCGTAGTTTCAGGTGCTGTACATCTCGTATCTTCACACCATAGACAATTGCCTTCAGATGACCCCAAAGATAAAAGTCTAAGGGGGTCAGATCGGGAGACCTTGGGGGCCATTCAACTGGCCCACGACGACCAATCCACTTTCCAGGAAACTGTTCATCTAGGAATGCTCGGACCTGGCACCCATAATGTGGTGGTGCACCATCTTGCTGGAAAAACTCAGGGAACGTGCCAGCTTCAGTGCATAAAGAGGGAAACACATCATCATGTAGCAATTTCAAATATCCAGTGGCCTTGAGGTTTCCATTGATGAAGCTGGCACGTTCCCTAGATGAACAGTTTCCTGGAAAGTGGATTGGTCGTCGTGGGCCAGTTGAATGGCCCCCAAGGTCTCCCGATCTGACCCCCTTAGACTTTTATCTTTGGGGTCATCTGAAGGCAATTGTCTGTGGTGTGAAGATACGAGATGTGCAGCACCTGAAACTACGGATACTGGATGCCTGTGCTGGCATTTCTCCTGCGGTGTTGCTATCAGTGTGTGAGGAGTGGGAGAACAGGGTTGCATTGACAATCCAACACAATGGGCAGCACATTGAACACATTTTATAAGTGGTCAGAAACTTGTAAATAACTCATGAACGAATAAAGTTACGTTGAAACCAAGCACACCATTGTTTTTCTTGTGACATTACCAATAAGTTTGATGTGTCACATGGCCCTCTTCCTATTGAAAAAACAAAAGTTGTATCCAAGATGGCCGACTTCTAAATGGCCACCATGGTCACCACCCATCTTGAGGAGTTTGCCCCCTCACATATACTAATGTGCCACAAACAGGACTTTAATATCACCAACCATTCCCATGTTATTACGGTGTATCCATATAAATGGCCCACCCTGTAGAATGCAACAGGACGTTTCTGAATGGTTGATGACTTTATGTAGCTGACGTGGAGTTATCTATCTTCAAGTCATTGGTTAGCATATTCTGTCATGATAACCTATAAAATCCCTTGTGTGAGAACTGTTGTAAGATGCCTACAGAGTGACATGCTATTGCCTTTTTGTTACGTAACCAACTGTATTGCAATAGATGTGAAAAGACGGATGTGAGAGCTTGAGTAGACTCACATATGTGCTCTACTGCAACAACCGTGCCTTTTCGATAGCCGGTCCTAGGTTATGGAATAACTTACCGCTTGCCATCCGCTCTGTCCACACTTTGAGTGCTTTTAAAACGGCTTTGAAGAAGCTCTTTTATATCTTGACATTTGTGACGTGCCTCTGGGCCCGTATGATTGTAATGAGTGTTGGGGGGGGGGCTTTGAGTTAATCATGATGTGAAACACCTGTAGATAATGATAAAAGGTGAGGAATCACAGACTTCAGCCCTTTTTGGCTACCCCTTGGTCATCTGTTATTTTGGGTTGTTGCTGTATTTATTTATTATTCGTTTGTTTTATGTATTAGTTTAAGTTTGGGTAGTTTGCAGGCCTGTATTTTGGAGTGTAGGCTATATCTTGTGTTAATTATGTAGCTTATTCTTTATTTATGTTGGTTCTCTGAACGGAATGTTTTCCGTAGTGGTGTTTGTTATGTTTGATTAAATAAATATATTTTTTAATCCGCCTTCGTTCTCGTTGCCTCCCTCATTTGTCGCGGCTCAGAGCCGGCCGTGACAAATATGGGGGCTCGTCCAGCCATTCGTTGTAATTAAGAACACCGGTTGGTTATTATTTCCGACTCTGTGAGCGAGCTAGTGTGCAGCGTGCGCTGTTTAGTTTGTTTGGGAGGCTTCGAGTAACAATTGATTGGAGAATAAGCGTATGGTTTTGGTTATAATTTGAATTTGGGAAATATATTGTGTAAGTTAATATAGTTACTGTTGCGTATTGATTGGAATGTAGAAGAGACGAATGTGGTAAGTTACAAATTAATTGAATAACTTGATGGTGTGTGTACAAATGCATTTATCAGTTTTTTTTTTTGTGTGTGTGTGTGTTTGCTTAGTAATTAGTTTTGTTTGTTTGGTAATTTGTTAAGGGTAGCAGAAAAGTTAAATATGACTTCCAATATTGAAGAGTTCATTCGTAATCCGTCGGAAGATCTTTTAAATGAGTTTTCAAAGGATCAGTTGTTAGCGCTTGCGAGTCATTATGATGTTGTGCTTTCTGTTGCTGATAAACGGTTAAAGGAAAATTTAAAATCGTTCTTGACAGCTGCTTTGATTGAACAGAATGTTCTTGAGGAAAAACAGACAGTGTCTACTGTTCAGACTGGCAGAATGTATTTGACTTATGAGCAACAGAAGGATTTACTTTTGATAGAAATGAAGTCTAAGGAAAAAAGTGAACAGCAAAAAATTGAAGCAAGACATGATATTGAAAACAAGAGATTGGAGCTTGAGCGTTATAAATTGGATTTGATAAATGCTGGGAAAATTTCTAGAGGAGCCAGAATAGCTTCTGGTGAGGGAAGAGACCAGGATTTGCTTGATTTTGATGTTGTCACAAATTTAAAACTTGTGCCTAAGTTTGATGAAAGTGAAATTGATTCTTTTTTTTCACTTTTTGAGCGAGTAGCTGGTACTAGAGGTTGGTCTGATTCAGAGCGTGTTTTGCTACTGCAATGCGTTTTCACGGGAAGAGCTCAGGAGGTGTTTTCTTCATTAAGTACTCAGGATGCGGAAACATATGAATGTGTTAAATCAGCGGTTTTGAAAGCTTATGAATTGGTACCAGAAGCATATAGACAGCGATTTAGAGGTTGGCAAAAATCTGAAAGACAAACGCATGTGGAATTTGTGAGAGAAATTCAAACTCATTTTAATCGCTGGTGTTCTGCTTCTAATGTCGAAACTTTAAGTGATTTAAAAGAGTTAGTATTGTTAGAGCAGTTTCAAAAAAAACAAGCCCCACCCCTGGGGGCTCGTCCGGGATCTGAAACCCGGGACCTCTCGCACCAAAGCGAGAATCATGCCCCTAGACCACGGCCGGCTCTGAGCCGCGACAAATGAGGGAGGCAACGAGAACGAAGGCGGATTAAAAAATATATTTATTTAATCAAACATAACAAACACCACTACGGAAAACATTCCGTTCAGAGAACCAACATAAATAAAGAATAAGCTACATAATTAACACAAGATATAGCCTACACTCCAAAATACAGGCCTGCAAACTACCCAAACTTAAACTAATACATAAAACAAACGAATAATAAATAAATACAGCAACAACCCAAAATAACAGATGACCAAGGGGTAGCCAAAAAGGGCTGAAGTCTGTGATTCCTCACCTTTTATCATTATCTACAGGTGTTTCACATCATGATTAACTCAAAGCCCCCCCCCCAACACTCATTACAATCATACGGGCCCAGAGGCACGTCACACATTTGACTCTGACCCAGGAGAGAACTAAATATTAATTTTATGTTGTTGTGTTTGTATTCTCTTTGTTTGGTTTCCTTGATTGCTTTGTACAGCACTTTAAGCTGCCCTTGAGGCAGTAGAAATGTGCTTTATAAAAAACTAAACTAAACTAAACATTGTATGTGTGTGTGTGTGTGTTTGTGAAACTGAATGATTTATAATGTAATCACACACTCTCTTTCTTCAGGTGCCTTTATGTTATTGTACGTGATGCTGTTGCTCATTATCGGGGTTCCTCTGTTCTTTATGGAGCTGGCCGCTGGCCAGAGCATCCGTCAGGGCAGCATCGGGGTCTGGAAACACATCTCACCTCGCCTCGCAGGCATCGGCTACTCCAGCTGCATGGTACAACACACATATACACTCTCTCTGTATGAGAATTACAAGTATTATTCTATTGCATTATAACATGGGGTGCCTACCGGTCAAAAGTTTGGAAACATTACTATTTTTTTATGTTTTTGAAAGTCTCTTATGCTCACTAAGCCTACCTTTATTTGATTAAAAAATACAGAAAAAAACAGTAACATTGTAAAATATTATTACAATTTAAAATAATGGTTTTCTATTTTAATATACTTTCAAATATCATTTATTTCTGTGATGCAAAGCTTACTTTTCAGCATCATTGTCTTCAGTGTCACATGATCCTTCAGAAATCAGTCTAATATGCTGATTTATCAATGTTGGAAACAGTTGTGCTGCTTAATATTTTCGCTGGAACCTGTGATACTTTCTTTAGGATTCAATGATAAATAAAAACTTAAAAAGAACAGCATTTATTCAAAATAGAAATATTTTCTAACAATATAAATCTTTACTATACTATCACTTTTGATCAATTTAACACATTCTTGCTGAATAAAAGTATTAATTTCTTTCAAATAAATGAATAAATAAATAAAATTACTGACCCCAACCTTTTGAACGGTAGTGTATATTGTTTCAAAAGATTTTTATTTTAAATAAATGCTGTTCTTTTTTTTTTTACTTTTTATTCATCAAAGAATCTATTTATAAAAAATATTAATGTTTCGAGTTTGTTAGTGAATAAAGTATATGTCAGTCTTCAAGGTAATTTAACTGAATTTCTATAGTAAAAATTAATAATTGATGACAGTTCAGTATATTTGTATTATGAAGTGTGTGTAAACCTGGCTCACATCGTTATTTTTATTGCCCGTTTGTTTTTTTTCTTCCGGTGCATACTAGACATTATCACAAAGATGGACAAAAATAGTGTGTTGACATTTTTTCAGAGATATTATTGGTGAGTTTATATTTAAAATGAGCTGAAAGGTATCATGTTTCGTCTGGTGGTTACATGGCACGGGATTTATGTGCTTCAGCTTCTGTAATGCCACAGGCAAAAAAAGCCACAAATATGTTGTGGCTGACTCATAATAAAATTAGAAATTTTTGAGAAAATATTTGTATCATGCTGGTTAGAGTTGTCAAAACAGAAGCGTCAGTTTTATTCTGAGACTGCCTTAAAGAACGCAGCCAGCTTTAACTCACTGTTGTGAGAAGTGTTCGAAGAATGGCTACAATCCATACATACATGTTGACGTATATTCTGTGTTTGTATGTAAGGAGGAGTAGTTCCTCTCTGTTTGAGTATAAGAGGATTTCCTGTGAGAATTCGTATGTGTGTGCTTGTTTGATAACATTATCAGCTCGTCAGTAAGATCAGATGGCAGAAGTTCTATAATGTTGGCATCTTACACAATACGATAGGATTTATTTATATATTTATTGCTTTACACAGTAATGGAACAATCAAAGATCTTGACAGTGTGTATTTTTAGGCTTTCTCCCTTTTTGGTTTTTAATCATACACCTATACAGACATGAGATGTAATTGTACTCTTTTTCTCTCTCAGGTTTGTTTCTTTGTGGCCCTGTACTATAATGTGATCATTGCCTGGTCTCTGTTCTATATGGGGAATTCATTCCAGTATCCATTGCCATGGGAACATTGTCCTGTAGATATGATCTCAAACCAGACAGGTATGTTGTTTACATACACAAAATCACTTGGAATCAATTTGGTAAAGAAATTAATACTTTTATTCACCAAGGATCCTGAAAAATTCCACAAAAATATGAAGCGGCACAACTATCATCAACATTTATAATAATAAGAAATGTTTCTTGACCAGCAGATCATCATATCAGAATGATTTCTTAAGGATCATGTGACACTGAAGATTAGAGTAATGATGCTGAAAATTCAGCTTTAATATCACAGGACTAATATATTCAAATAAAAAAACAATTATTTTAAATTGTAATAATATTTCATAGTATTACTGTTTTTACTTTGATCAAATAAATGTAGCCTTGTTAATGGTTCTTTTAAAAACATAAATAAATCTTACCGACCCCAAACTTTTGAGCGAAAAAAATTAATAAAAAATTATTAAAGGAACAAAATAGATTAATGAAAACATCAATCTTTAAAAACAACAGTAAAACCCGTTGCATTCAAACGTTAGGTGAGGGATTCAATGGAAGAGAACATTTAGTTGTTGCTTAAGTCAGACAGATGCAGAAAGGAAAAATGTTTTTTACCAGTGTCATATAATTAGTTCAGAATGAGCAGTCCACTTGTCAGTTACTCACGCACATCCCTAATTATTACACACTTTGCATATTTTGTGTCTTTAAGATTTACAGTATGTACAGTTGTTTTTATCTTATCTTCCTGTCTTAGTGAAGGAATGTGCCGCAAGCTCTCCTACCTCCTATTTCTGGTTCAGAAAGGCTCTGGATATCTCAGACTCCATAGATGAGTCAGGAGAGTTTAACCCTATCATGACCGGTTGCCTCCTTGCCGCCTGGGCTATAGTGTGTCTCGCAATGATCAAGGGCATCAAGTCTTCTGCCAAGGTACAAAATACAAACACGTTTGTTTTCCAATCATGGAAGAGATGTTTCTGGTACATCTACGTTTGTAACTGAGCTAATGATATTTTCTATCCCGTACACTCTCAGAAAAAAAGGTACAAAAGCTGTCACTGGGACAGTACCCTTCAAAAGGGTTCTAATATGTACCATTTAGGTACTAATATGTACACATTTGGTACCAATATGTACCTTTGAGGGACTTAAATGCACTCTTTAGGTACAAAGGTGTACCTTTTGAAAAGGTACCGCCACAGTGACAGCTTTTGTACCTTTTTTTCTGAGAGTGTAACACTCGCAAAACTTTTAGCATTTCTACATAGTCAAACATTTATATTTTTATCATTTATTAAACCATTTTTCTCACAATGTAGTGTGTTTCACTATCCTTGTGAGGTTTTACAATTCTTGAAGAAACATTAAATTGTTTCCAAAATGTTTTTAAAAAATGAATCAACAGGTGTTCTTCCAATTTATGATTTATGACTATTCCTTTTCTCCAGGTGATGTATTTCTCCTCCGTGTTCCCTTACGTTGTGCTGATCTGTTTTCTCATCAGAGGGCTCATGTTGGACGGGGCTTTAGATGGCATCAAATATATGTTTTATCCTAAGGTGACAACAAGAGCTCACACGACTCCCATAAAGTGCAATTTAAAGGCATGTCAAATCATGCTATATTAAAAGTTTGTAATAATACAGTATTTCTCTGTTTGGATTAGCTGGAGATTTGGGGGGAAGTGCAGGTGTGGCGTCAGGCTGCCACACAGGTGTTTTTTGCACTGGGTCTGGGTTACGGCTCTGTGATTGCTTATTCATCCTACAACCCTGTGCATAACAACTGCCACCGGGACGCCATCATGGTCTCTGCCATCAACTTCATGACCTCAGTATTGGCCTCTCTGGTTGTCTTTGTGGTCCTTGGTTTCAGAGCCAAGAACATTGCTCTGGAATGTGTTGCATCGTAAGTAAGAATCTGTGTTCGCTTTCTGTTGTTTTTGCTTGAAATACGATTGTATTGTATTTTTCTCTTATGCTCACCCAGGCTGCCTTTCTTTGATCAAAAATACAGTAAAAATGTGAAATATTACAATTTAAAATAATTTTCTATTTATTTTTGTATATGTTTTGAAATGTAATGTATTCCATCATTACAGTCTTCAGTGTCACATGATCCTTCAGAAATCATTCTAATATGATGATTAGTGCTCAAGAAACATTTATTATTATTATCAATGTTGAAAACAATTGTGCTGCTGCTTAATGTTTTTGTGGAAACTGTGATACATTTTATTCAGGATTCTTTGATGAAGTTCTAAAGAACAACAGCTATTTGAAAAGTGAAAAAACTTTTGTAGCATTCTAAATGTGTTTACTGCCACTTTTGATACATTTCATACATCCTTGCAATATAAAAGTATTTATTTCTTCAAAAACAACAACAACAGCAACGATCTGACTGACTAGAAACTTTTGAACGATAGTGTATTTTACATAGCAGTGATTGTTATATATTGTGTAAGCTTTTCATCCTTCTATTCATCTTCCTCATTTTTGTCCCCTCAAACTAAACTGCATATAATAAATCCAGCTAAATGTTACTATAAATTATTCTGTATCAAACTAACGTTTTTATCATTTCTTTATATTTGTATTTTTATTAATGTCACTTTGCAGTAATGTGGCCAGGATGGCAGAAATGGCAACAACAGGTTCATCGCAGCATTGGTGGCCATGGTTCAACATTTCTGACCCCAAATCAGTGTCTCTTTATGACTACAGAGAATGGTACAGCCACTATGGAAGCCTGCTAGGGTCAAATATCACTGACTGTGACCTGGAAAGAGAAATGAGCAAGGTAGGGTTAACATATATGTGTGCGCTTCAGTGTATATTCTATTACATTAGTTAAATGTATCTCACTGTCATAGTGAAATTATTTCTGGTTGTGAGAGTCCATCCATCCATCTATGCTGTTACTCTTTCTCTCAGGGAGTGGAGGGCACAGGTTTGGCATTTATAGCTTTTACAGAAGCGATGTCGTTGTTTCCTGCAAGTCCATTTTGGTCAACTTTGTTCTTTCTCATGCTGCTGAATTTGGGCCTCTCCACCATGTTTGGTACCATGCAGGGGATTCTTACCCCACTCATGGACAACTTCAGAGTGCTGGGGCGCCACAAGACCATGTTGACGGGTACACTCAAATAGACGTGCTAATACTAAAGGATATTGTGCCCTAGCTGTCACGTAACTTGGCTGTATCATTGTATAACATGCAGTGTGTTGCTGTATCCTGGGCTTCCTCTTCGGCCTGCTCTTCACTCAAAGAAGTGGCAACTATTTTGTGACCATGTTTGACGATTATTCTGCAACTTTGCCATTGATTGTCGTGGTCATCTTTGAAACTTTCAGCGTGGCATGGGTTTACGGTGCTGATCGGTGAGATGAAGTGTGAAATCATTTATTTATATGCTGATTAAGTTGTGGGATCAGCTGTGTGTAGTTTTTTTTATCCTCATTGTATTTGCTGTTCTGCAGTTTCTTGGATGATGTGGAGGTGATGCTACACTGGCGCCCTCCGGTGGTTTATCGCTATTTGTGGAAGTATGTATGCCTGCTCGGCATGGTGGGACTGCTGGCTGCTAGTCTTCTCCGCATGGTCTTCAAACGGCCCACTTACACAGCCTGGAACCACACCACGGTATTATACAAACTGAGCGCAAAATAAGTTTGCACGCTATGAACTAACTTGTGTGTAAAGAAAAGAATGATGACTGTAGATAACTTAAATGGATAGTAGGCACAAACATGCAAAAAAAGTTCTGTCATCATTTACTAACCCTCTTGTTGTTGTTTTTTCATGCTTTTTAAAGAAGTCTCGTCTCACATGCTCATCAATGCTGCATTTATTTAATCAATTATACAGTAGAAACAGTAATATTGTGAAGTATTATTCAAATGTTTTTATTTGAATATATTCTAAAATGAATTTTTTTAGCATCATTTCTCCAGTCTTCAGTGTCACATGATCCTTCAGAAATCATTCTAATATGCTGATTTGCTGCTCAGGAGACATTTATCCTTATTAATGTTGAAAACAGTTGTGCTGCTTAATGTTTTAGTGGAACTCTTGATCTTTTTTTTTTTCTTTTTTTTCAGGATTCTTTGATGAATAGAAAGTTCAAAAAGAACAGCATTTTATTTGAAGAAGAATTTTTTGGTAGCATTATAAATGTCTTTACTGCCACTTTTGATCAATGTAATGTGTCTTTACTGAAAAAAAATAACGTATTTCTCTCTGTCAGGGTTCTGAAGCTAGCCTCGAGTATCCTGGATGGGCTCTGATCATGCTGTCCATGCTGATCATTACAGCATCTCTCCCGGTGCCCATTGGCTATCTGCTCTCCTTCCTCAAAGGGGGGCGGAGCCTACCAGTGGAGGAGGGTGAAGTTGAGCCTCCAAGAGAGCGATACTCCAAATGCAATTCTGATGAGCCAGAGCCAAATAACCATCACTCCTCAGTGGACGAAGACAGGAATCGGCCCCGGTCCACCTTCCTTCCACTGGGTGCTGAACACTACAGGTTACTCTCGCAACAGGAAGATGGAGAGGAAGAAGAAGACACTGAGGTGTAAGGGAAAAAATGGAGATAAACGGGTGTTTGAGCAGAAACCGACAAGACTATTTATTCATCAGTGTTGGAGTTCTTTAATGGAGTGGAGGGAGACCGACTCCATTTATTCTCATTATGCTAATGAACATTCAATGAAAAATATTTGTCAACTGCGGCACTATTTAAGAGGGATACTTTTTGCGAGTGTACCAATCATTGAATTGCTTTGTTCTTGAATCCCTACATGTACTTAGCCTAAGTGAAGTGGCCTGTACCATAAGTGCCTGAATATAATGAATATCCACACTTAATTATATTAATTAATTATACTTAATTATAAGATTACAGCTTCTCCAAAGCACAGCAATTACACTCGTCATCTAGAATAAAACATTTGTTTTTACTACAGTTTCTTAAGTAAAATAGGTTAGCACTTTACAATAAGGTCCAATTTGTTAACATTAGTTAATGCCTCAGGTAACAATTACAATGAGCAATATATTTTTACAGCATTTATTATCCTTTGTTAATGTTAGTTAATAAAACGTTTTAGGTTACGACTGTAACAATGGTTCTCTGAGAAGGGGAACGAGGCACTGCATCTTGGATTGACGCTATGGGGACACCGTCAGCATAACTGGTGAACACACACCAAATTTCATTGGCCAACCAAAGTCCATTACATCATTAGTGGAGAGCCCGTGAATATAAGAAGGTGCCGTAATACAAGTCATCAACTTTTTTGTCTGAAGAAGAGATGTAGGCAAGCCCAGGGCATGACAATGAGGCGCAGTGTCTCGTTCCCTTTCTCAGGGAACCATGGTTACAGTTGTAACCTGAGACATTCGGTGCGTCCCAATTCGCATACTATCTGTCCTAAATAGTACACCGCAAATCGTAGTATGTTGAAATGAGTGTTCCAAAGATACCCGGATGGTCTACTATTTCCGGTCAGAATCCGAAGTGCCGATCGATGCGCACTCTAACGGCTAATATTGCCCCCAACCCATCGCGCGTTGGACGAGGATTCGGTTAGAACTACAAACACGAGAGAAAAGTAGAGATGTTTAGATTAGATTGAATGTAGGATTTTAACTGTGACAAGATGATTGACAGGGCAGTTTACGTGACAGGATGCACGCGACAGATCTGTCCGTTAAGATGACGAAGTAGTATGTCCCAAAGCTTGCCTACTCTTTTGCTACACACTCAAAAGTATGTACTTTTTCTTCACAGAAAGAGTACATACTTTTAGGGCGTAGTATAAGTTGGCGAACTGGGACGCAGCTATTCCCTTTCGAAATGGAACTTCAACACTGTGTCTTGGATGATGCTATGGGGAACAAATACCCACTTTGCCATTTTGAGGGAATGGGCATAGCATAAATTACTTAGCCAGAGTTATAGCATCAATCAAGGCAAAGACTCACATAGACTGTCTAGTGGTACCACTCCCTAACCCACTATCTCCCAATAATAGAAGATATCCATGCTTCTGTGCTTTTATAACAAGAGAAGTCCCGGCCTTTACAACCTTCCTCCCTCCCTCGCAGGCAAATTCAGCCCCAAAAATGGCTCAGCTATGACAGCCTCTTTTTGCTTGCCACAGCCCCCTAGGGAGTATTCGCCAAGGGAGAATATTTTCCCAACTACGGCCTTGGGTATTACCACGACTTCTGGGGGGAGAATGCAACCCTTATGCGGGACTGGCAGCGTAAGAGGGCTCAATACAAAAAACTTTCCTCACCCTCCTCAACCACATCTGTCTCTTTCTGGCTGGATGGTGCCAGCAACATGCTATCTGCTGGATCAGATGATGTTATAGATAGCACATCTTGATCTAACAGATTGCTCGAGCCCGTGACTGAAGAATGCGAAAGAGCCATACCTCAGCCAGCTCGGCCTGCGATCCCCACGACTTAAGCTGAAAGCCAAGTATTACAGTCGGCCTCTTATATACTCACGGGCGCTCAGACGCAGGTTACGCTGATGCCGTCCCGATAGCGCCAATCCAAGATGCAGTGTTGAAGTTCCACTTCAAAAGTGAACTGTTTATATTTATGCTACCTCACAGTGCATTAACTAATGTTAACAGATACAACATTTGATCTTAAAAAATGTATTAGTAAATGTTGAGATTAACGTTAACTAAGATTGGTAAATACTGTAGATGTATTGTTCATTGGTAGTTCATGTTAACTAATGTAGTTACCTAATGTTAACAAATGAAACCTTATTGTAAAGTGTTACTAAAAATAAATGGTGGAAGACTGTTAGATGTTTTAAAAAATATCAGTATTATCCCTATTACTAGAATACTAATATTTTTAAATAATTTTCTCCAAAGAAATGGTACATAGAGGTTAAAAATGTTTCTTTGAGTATGAAACTATTAGCCATTAACCTTATTAATAAGTTAGTTTTAGCCGGAAATTGGTTGTAATATCAAAAGAAAATCGTATTGTTAATAGAGTTATGGTAAATGTCAAATTATTTCTGACATGAATTAGGTAAATGAATGATTCTTGTAGTATTCAGTGACAGTAAAATGTCATATATATATATATATTTTTTTTTTGTAAATCCACATCATAGTATAAACAAACTGATCAAATGCCGCAGATTGCACAAAGCTACTTTGTCAAGGAGGAAGCACAATTCAGCATCACCCAACGTTTTAATTTTTTTTGTGGTTTTTACCCAGCAGGTTAGATAGTCCAACACCACATAAATAGTAAAAAAAATATTGTGTCATTGTGTCTTTAAGATAAGGAGTGAGACACGTGCTGCAATTTAAAACATAACACTCAATACATGCAATTTTAGCCATGACTCTACTTGCCAAACTATGACTGCACAGGGGTTTGCATTCATATTCAATAACATTGAATTGTACTGTGATATTAGAAGATCAATGTAGAACATATAAAAATAAATTACTGTTATATGTAGTCTCAGGTTAAATCAGTAGTGTGAACACAAATATAGAAGGCAGCTTCATTTCATGTTCCTTTGAAATGTTTTTTTTGTTTTTTTTTTTGGTGGGAAAGCTCAGAATACATTTGGTCTGTTTCATGCTGACCAGAAAGATTTTAGTCTATATTTTAGACTGATCCACAAGAATGGTTTTACTCATTAGACTACAGCTTTTTTTTAATAAAAACAAACTGTTATGCTGTTGATGCTTGGATTTGTATAAACAGCAAGGGATGTTTGCATGTTCACTTTCTTTGTGAGTATTCTCTGTGTGTTCACTTCTGTTGTGATATGACAGTATATACAGTACAGTTCGGATTATGTGTGTGTGAGAGAGTGAGAGAGAGAGAGAGAGAGAGAGAGAACAAAGATTTTGTTACCATAGCAATTGTGCCATGCTGAAGAATCACTGTATATCTATTCTATGCCAAATAAAAAATTTTTGGTCAGATGTGAAAGCACATTATTATATTGATTTAGTTTGACAGCATATAATAATAGAGTATAAAATTGAAGATAAAGTTTTAAGTTCAATTCAAATACTTTTCAACAGTTTTCACAGTAAATGTTGATCCAAAGGAACAATATACAGAGAACTGGTCTCAGATCAATGTTTATAAGAACAACCATAAACAATGTTAAGGGGAAAATGTAAACTTCGACAGCTCTAACATTTTCCTTGGACTCAATAGCCAATGTGAAATATGTAATATGTGGAATATATATAGCCTATATATAAAACTCACCTGTACAAAGTGAAACCGTGCAGCTGTTACCTTAGGGAGCTATTTTTACCTGATATAATCCTTAATCTTATCCAAAAAATTACGTTTGTTGATGTAACCTTACAGACCACATAGAAAGGCTGATTCAGTGTGTTAGTATGTTGTTATTATGAAAATAAGAATTCGACCGTCTATGAATTCGACTTGAATAAAACGGGTTGATTTGGCTGGTAGGCTATATGAAGCTATCTGGTAAAACATACTAGCCTACTCAAATTTGCAAACATCTCGCAGTAAACGCAAGGTGGCGATAGACTGCTCATAAACTTTCATGCTGAGAAACTACTTTGATTTACAGGTAAAACATTTACTTACATGATCAATGTAGGCTATACTATAGGCTAGGCTATGAAAACATTTTATTGATTATGTACAAATATGTCAATAGACCAGACTCATAGGCTATATGGTTTGATTTATTTTACTTATTTTATGTAATGTGTAGTTGTGTGAAATTAATTGTGTAATGGTCTATTCACAATAAATTGTATTACAAAAGCCATCAAAGTTATTTAATTTGAATGATTTATATCCTATATTCATCAGGACCATGGACAGAGAGAGAAAGAAAGAGCAGGGAGGGGGATGCTAGAGGGATAACCAGAGAGAGAGAGAGAGAGAGACAGAGAGAGAGAGAGAGAGAGAGAGAGAGAGAGTCAGGCAGGCACACGGGACAGGAGCACACCGGTCGGACTCGGAAGTCGCGAGGATGGAGATCCGTCCGGACCGCTTTAAGGCTCAGGCAGGAAAAACTTTGGGGAAAATACACAGGTGAGGTACCATTATTATCCTCAAAGTACGTTTGTAAAAAGAACTTTTCCATTACTTGTTTTACATTTCTCTCTTGGTTAATAAAGAATAAATATTGCCCAGAGGTGATTTTTTTGTAGAAGCTGAGGTGTTGAAAAACATGGGAATTAAAATGCGTTAAGTTTATGTCAGTGATTGCATCTGACAGAACGTTTAGTGAGGAAAAAATTGCTAGTGGAAAGTATAGCCAAGAAGTGATTGTGTTCCCCTTCTCTGTGCGTGTGTATCCTTCTTCAAGATGTCAGGTGCAAACCCTTGTCGTGACTGAATCTGAGTCAAATGTGTTCTTATGTAATCGGTTTGCACGTAATGCATCCACTCTGTACGATTGAGAAGATTGTCCAGATGGATCAGATTAGTTCGCGGCTAACCCGGTGCCACAGACGTCCAACGCGTGGCGTTGGTCGCTTTCTCTCTCACTTTAGTGTCTGTGCGCGTGAGCGAGTTCAGTCATTCTTCCACCTGAGCGTCAGGTAGTCGCGCGCATCACTGCACAGCTCGCGCGTCCCGGGACACACACAAGTTCTGATTCCACGCCCTAGTTGATAAAGCGGACCGCGCTCAGAGAACAGGAAGTCGTTGACCAAATTTGGTCTTCATACGCCATGAGTACTACTTCGTAGGCTAAGCGTATTCGATACAAAAGTTCCATACAAAAAAGAACAGTATGGCAAGTCGGGATAAGATGACTTTTCAGATGTAGGCTAGGCTACATTTCAGACATCTTCGCTTTCATTAAAACCTACATGTTTGTTGAGTGAAATCATTTAATTTGCATTCATAGCGTTTTCTAATATATTATGACATATCTTCAATAAAAATATGGTCAATTATTCAATATGCAAATATTCATATGCCTTTAGTAGGCTATATAAGTCATAGAATAATTTTACCTTTCAGATAAATCTCTTTTCTCTTTTACTCTGCTTTGTCTGTCATCGGTTATTGAATTATTCAACTAAATTGTCAAAATTAAATTTTAAATTGAATAGCCTACACTGAAAAAAAAAAAAAAAAAAAAATTTAAACATAAAGTTGAATTTATTTAATAATAAAGGGGGTGAAAATAAAGTTGTATTTATTTTAACAACTGAAATGTATTATTTTAAACCTAATTAAGACCAGGAAGTATTTTGTCATGGCAGATTTGGTGTTGAACACATTTTGCTGGCGGCGGAGCATTTTAAATACCTTAAATCTTGTTAATTCGATATGTCTTAGGCCCAAATTCAGACAGGATGGACTCTCCCAAAGGTCAAAGTACATCCCTTTCAAACAAGTTTGTCTTCTTGGAAAAATGTTTGGTAACCACTAACATCAGCGTTTACTAAAAGCCTTCTGAAAATTTGGATTGGATGTATTTTTTAAAGGTTTTATATTCTATACAATAAATAGCATATTTTGTAGCCTAGATTCTTTGCGATGTAAACACAGTCATTCACTGGTGAATTAAGTTTTAGTGTTAAAGTGTCATGTTTAGTTTAGTGTTAAAACGCATAGGCCTACTCTTTCATGAGATTTTAGGTTGCAACTAAACATTAAAATCCAGCTCCGAAATAGCCCATCAGAAACACACACATATACACACACCCACACACAGCTGTCGGCCCAACAAATCCCTGAACGCCCCCTCCCATCACTTCCTCGTCTCTCGCGCTCACCAGTCAGCTCTGTCCGTCCTCAGCGCGCGAGATCGCGGGATTAAATGACGGGCAGCACGCGACTCCCGATTTTTTTCGCGATGCTGCATGTGCGAGGTAATTTCCCTCTGGAGGTGAATTTAATGGAACTTTTTGAATACAACATGCTTTTTTTTTTTTTTTTCTTAAAATAATCCATTCCTTTAAGTGTAGTGTGAAACTAAAGGTATGGTTTTCGTGCAAAAGTTTGTGTTAAAAGTAAACTGCTGATTTGGATTTCTGACTCTCTACTTTAGTTGTGAGACTCTGTGTCCCTGATAATATTTTAGAGAGAGCATCAGCAGCTGATTAATCATTTAAAGCTCAGCAATGCATCTACTTCTCCTACTGTTTCAGCCTCACAGGCCAGCAAGCAATACACCTCACACCTGCAGTTTTCCCTCTGTCATCCCTACTCCATCTCTCCACCTCAACTGTTCTCATTCTCCCATTCCTCACTGAAGAAATGATGCTATTTCAGCCCTATGGAATTTAAATTTTTTATAAAGTAAATTCTATTAAAACACACTTCTCACTGTTTACTTGCCCATGAACAATGTTCAACAGCCGGTATATATATTCGCTGTTGGACATTGTTAACATTTCTATTGGGATTTCTGGCTCATTCTGATTCCAAGAGAAACATTTAGGTAAACCTTAACAAAAATATGACGTGTTCAGCTAATGGTGGTTAGGTCATTTCTCCTGTACCGTTTTTTCACTCACAGATTTTTATTCTTGTTTGTCGTTTGTATTTTGCATGTTCACTAGGCTGCTTATCTGAAATCATGTGAAGGTCAGGCTGCTAGGATGTATAAGTATATGTGTGTGTGTGTGTGTGTGTGTGTCAGGAGGGGGGAAGTATCTCCCCAGGTGACACGGTCCCACTGAGACCCAATCTGTTCAATAGACGCAGGGGAGGGTCAGAGGAATTTGGCATAAAAATCATAGAACAACACACTGATGGTAGAACAGAAACAAATGCGAAGAGGGGGAGGGGGGGAGATTTGTGGATCAGTTTTAATCTGTTACCTTTTGTACAATGTCATCTGAATTTTTCATAAAATTAACCAAAGATCAGAGAGGCAACTAGATTCAGAACACCTCTCCATACATGAAACGACAGTAGAATAGTGAGCCAAGATGTTAAAAGGATGAACAGAACATAGATGGTCAAAGAGAGAGAAAGAGAGAGAGGGAGGGTGCTAAACAGAACTGGGTAGGATTATGTAATTTTTTTTAACTGTTGTGCCTTTATCCTCTTACAGCAAGATTAAATGGGAAAAGTGCATGTATGTCAATGTATGTTTGATGTGTCTGTGTGCGTTTAGTGTCAGCAGAAATCCACACATCTCACCTCTGAACTTAAATACAAATTTGCAACTGTAATGAACTCTTGGAATGTAAACTTGCATCATGGTACGAGTGCATGATTTTTTTTTTTTTTTTTTTTGTCTGTGATTCATCGTCACATTCATCGTAAATAATGATATTGCTGTCCTGCGACATTGTTGAAAGGTGTACATGCTGCAAAAAAGTAAAATATGAAAGTCCGTTTTAAGTCAAAATAAAACTTTAATTTGATTTCTATTTTTTAAATCATTTTTATTTTAATATTTTTTAAATATAAATAAAAAAAATCATTAAAATATTTATTTAAATAATTGTAATTGTAGGTAACCCATTAAGATTATTACATGTGATATAATTTAAAATATTTAACAAAGAAATGTTTAAATCAGTATTCAGTGGCTAGTCTGAAGTTGGTACTTCTTTTGAATAAGCACTTTGTGGCCGTTAAAACAGTATGCTCTATGATGTTATACATTCATCATGAATCTTGAATGTTGTCAAAACTCAAAACTTCTCTCCTGTGGCCTCATGGGATAGTAAAGGGTCCATCAGCACTTCAGAATCTCGTCGGAAGTAATAGCTTTTCTTATCCGGGGACTTTTCGCCTACTGTTTTATATGAATACATACTCTTTTCATATAGCTTACTGTTTTTCAACTACTTTCACCAAGATTCACAGGTGAGGAGTTGTTGTATTCAGCTTTTTTTATTAAAGATTTTATCTTTATATTTTATATTTTCACTTTAATTTTAGTTAGAGTAATTCTGTTAGTTTTTAGTTTTAGTAATTTTAGTACTTTAAGTTGAATGAGAAATGCTGACTTAATTGGCAACTAGCTGAAATAAAATAAGTTTAAGGTTTTATTTTGGTTAACGTTTATTTCAAGTGACAAAAATGCTTTTTAAATGGTTTTAATTTTAGTTTTAATTAATTATAAAAACTGGATAGAATATACTTTATAAACAGTCAAGAAGTAAAATCAAATAAAAAAAACGGGTAAGCGGCAGTGCTGAAAGTGAACGTGATGTGTGTATACTCAGAGAATCGGAGCATGATGACCTTGATAAAGTCATTGGAGAGGTTAGGTGTATAATATACATATGAGATCAATAAAAACTATTAAACATTTGCTGAGATTGTGCTGTTATGATGGGTATGCAAATGTGTATGTTTTAGAGGTTATGATAAAACTTGGTAGTTGGCACCCATGTAAGATATTTATGCTGACATAGAAGTAAATTCTATTGGACAGGATTCTGTGTGCGTGTTTGTGTTTTACCCATATAAAGTGTTTAGCAAAGTCCTTGTACACCCCCTTCTGCGGTACACCTGTCTCTTAGATGGCCTAAACACACGCACACACACACACACACACACACACACACACACACACACACACACGCACACACACACACACGCACACACATACATACATACAGGTCAGCTGGTGTGTCATGAACCGTGGAACGAGATGCAGAAGAGTGCATGATCTGTAATCCTGTTTTTTTTTATGTGCAATGGTCACATGGTAAGATGCAGATAAAGAGAAAGAGCTCAAATACACCGTGAAATAAATATTAATTACAGCCAACAGTCATTCTCATTAGTAGGTAGCATATGTGCCGCTGTTGGCAGCAATCTGTTTTTAACTAGGTTTAACCTTAATTACACATCTTCCTGAGTGAATGTGTGTGCATTAAATATGGACAAACACACTCCTCCCCTCTCTTTCTCTTTTTCCAACTCTCTTTCTCGTTCCACTCAGTCACTCTTTTTTTTCTTGCTCATATTTATCTCCGGAAGTCTATAATTTCTGTAATCCTAATCTGAGGGTGGGGCTACAGATTATCAGTGGCTAAGAGATGGAAGGGGGCAATTGAAGGGGAGGGATGTCCATGAGTCACGGGTGTGAGAGGTTTTTAGTTATAATTGAAACACATTGCTATTTTCCATGAGACACCCTTTTTAGTTTCACATTAAAACACATTATATGGCTGCAGAATGAATCTGCTCCCTAACATGTAAACAGACATATGCAGTCTTCTCCCACTCATTTCACTTCACTTTCTGATTGTATGTTGTTTGAGGTTGAAGGGATTATAAGGGATCTGCTTTTGTAGGAACAGTGACAGAATGAGAGAAATAGAGAGAAAGACGTACAGACGGAGAGAGACAGAGATTAATACTGTGATACGTGTATGAGATTTGTGGAGCTCAGAAATAGTTCTCTGTGCTATTTAATTTTATACAACATTTGTGGGTTTAAAAAAAAATATATATATATATGATATATAGATAGATAGATAGATAGATATTATATAACCTTTACTTTATAGGTAAATCTGTTCAACTGCTCGTTAACACAAATATCTAATCAACTAATCACATGGTAGCAACTTAATGCGTTTAGGCATCATTGGTCAAGACGATCTGCTGAAGTTCAAACTTTGAGCGTTGCGTGGTTGTTGGTGCCAGATGGGCTGGCCTGAGTGTTTCAGAAACTGCTGATCTGCTGGGATTTTCACGCGCAACCATCAGGGTTCACAGAGAAAGGTCTGAAAAAGAGAAAATATCCAGTGAGCGGCAGGTCTGTGAGTGAAAATGCCTCAGAGGACAATGGTCAGACTGATTCCAGCTGATAGAAAGGCAACAGTAACTCAAATAACCACTCATTACAACCGAGATCTGCAGAAGAGCGTCTGTGAACGCATACACAGCGAACCTCGAAGCAGAAGGGCTACAGCAGCAGAAGACACACTCCTGTGTCAGCTAAGAATAGGAAACTGAGGCTAAAATTTGTCTCACCAAAATGAGACAATAGAGGATTGGAAAAACATTGCCTGGTCTGATGAGTCTTGATTTCTGCTGCGGCATTCAGATGGTAGTGTCAGAATTTGGCGTAAACAACATGACAGCATGGATCCATCCTGCCTTGTATCAACAGTTCAGACTGGTGCTGGTGTAATGTGGGAGGGATATTTCTTGGCACACTTTGGGCCCCTAATACCAATTGAGCATCGTTTAAACACCTACCTGAGAACTGCTGATCATGTCCATCCCTTTGACCACAGTGTACACATCTTCTGATGGCTACTTGCAGGATAATAGTCATCTCAAACTGGTTTCTTGAACATGCCAATGAGATCACTATACTCAAATGGCCTCCACAGTCACCAGATCTCAATCCAATAGAGCACCTTTGGGGATGTGGTGGAATGGAGATTCCCATTATGGATGTGCAGCCGACAAACCTGCAGCAACTGTCTGATGCGATCATGTCAATATGGACCAAAATATCTGAGCAATGTTTCTAGCACCTTGTTGAATCTGTGCCATGAAAGGTAAAAGTTTCAGAACTGCCTTAATTCTTCGTGGCATGCTCAAGAAATGTCCAGCCCAGTACTAGCAAGGTGTACGTGTACCTTATCAGAACATTTCAGAACATTTAAAAACATCTTTTTTGAAAGAAGTATCTTTTGCTTAAAAAAAAAAAAAAAAAATAGTACAATGTACCGATAAAGCAGAATGATGTAATTATTTCCTGTGATGATGGCAAAGCTGAATCTTCAGCTTCATTACTCCAGTCTTCAGTCACATGAACCTGTAGAAATAACTGATTTGTGACTCAAGAAACATCTACTTATTATGTTGGAAACTCTGATACATTTTATAGTAAATAGTAATAGTAAATAGTATTTTTTATACATACACATGTATACAAATGTTTATATATATATATATATATATATATATATATATATATAGTGAGAATTACATATTTGCACATTAAATACAGCCACACTGAGTGTCTATGTAAAGGACAGATTTAATGGTGAGCATCAGATAATCTTGCATTCATTTTATCTGCACATTAAATTCATATTATAAACATTGTAAGTTTCAGAGCATATGTCTGTGAAAGTGTTTGCTTGTGTGCTTGTATGTATGCATGTTTTTACTGGCTGTAGACGTTACAGACAGGTTGCGTACGCAGATGGTCTCTGCTGGACTCCCATGTACTGCTATCCAGTGAGATACTTCATTCTTGTTCCATGTCCTCTCTCCCTCTGTGTCTTCCCTCTACATCCCACCTGGTTTTAGGTGTGTATGTGATGTAGTTTTGTGACCTATGAGGGTTCCCTAGTGTATGTGACTTCATATCCTAGCTCATGCCTTTTAAAGTTGGCATGAAACGGAAGTTACGATAGTCTTTTCTTCCCTATTCCCTATTATACGGGTGAAAGAACTTCACAAAGAAGAAAAATGCAGGGCATTTGGGAAATGATTGGATGGTTGTTGTTTGCTATTGTTGTAAGTAACAGGTTGTCTCGCCCCCGTACGAGTAAACACTTCATCAGAGAAGAGAAGAGATGTCGCTGAAGTGATTTTGATTAAAGATTATGAGGGCACATGAATTAAAAAATTAAAATAAAATTTTTGAATAAATGATATAATAATATGGTCAATAATATGGTGTCTTAACACTTAAAGGGGTCATCGGATGCAAAATTCACTTTTATATGGTCTTATGGAGAAATGTGTCTTTGCAGTGTGCGGACACAACCACCATACAATGAAAAAAATCCATTTACTCCTTTTTTTTTTTTATCCTCAAAAAGCCTAAACACTCTCAATAATCAAGCCGTTGGGAATTTTCTGAGCAATATGATGTCATATTGCTCATGCTCCGCCCACGACCACTGACGGACTGTCCCGTATTCGCATATTTCTGCCCTCAGCCATTTGTATTCTGTCTGCCAAGGCAGCACTTTACTTGTCTTGTGTCGACATGCCCCACGGAAGAGAGGGGTTGGGTGAGCAGTTGCTCATTATCATTTAAAGAGACATGCACCAAAACGACTCGTAAAAAGGGTGTTGTTTTACACAACCATTGAGGAATTTTAGCCAAAGTTACACACTTTACATGAAGACCCTAAAGAAATACCAACTTGAGGAAAATGGGCATCCGATGACCCCTTTAAACAGCTGCAGTAGATGACATTTTCCCTATCAGTATCTTTTGGCTTGAGCTGTAGTGGGTAGAGCTCAGGACCTGATTTGACCCTTTAAAGAGACATGAACTATTACTGTGTCCTTGAGTAAGACACTTAACCTCAGATTAATCCAAGACTCCTCGTAATATGTGGCCTGAAAGTTGCTTTGGATAAAAGCATTTTTGACCTTTTGGCCCTCTAAGGCCCGGTTTCACAGGGCTTAGATTAAGTAGCTTTTATAAACATGCCTTACAAAAACACATTACTGGTGTGCATCTTGAGACAAAACAATAGTAATGGCATTTTAAGATATATGTCAGTGCAAGTTTCTTTCAGTTAAAACAGATCAAATATACATTTAAGTCTGAGACTAGCTAAAAGGGGTACTATTATGCCCTTTTACGAAGTCTTGATTTTGTTTTGGTCTGTACAAGAATATGTTTTCATGCTTGATTGTTCAAAAAACACAATATTTTTCACATATTTTACATCCTCCCCAGTATGTTTAAACACATCCTTTTCGATGAAGCCCATCTTTCCGAAATACGAAATGTGCTGTGATTGGTTAGCTGGGCCAGTGTGTTGTGATTGGAAAAGCCTAGCGCGTGTTTGGGAAATGTCACGCCCCTTCATAATCACAAGCTCTACTCAGATGTAAATATGAACAATGGCGTCAATTTCAAACCAATTTGAGCCCGATTCAGACCCTGACAATGTTAATGAACAAGAGGATTGTGCTGAATGGATTTAAAGCATGGACTTTACAAGCATGGATTTCACAGGACGTTTCAGAGTGGTGTGTTTTTTTTTTACAATTTTCTTATAGATACGATGTTATTAACCATTTAATCATATTTGTTGGAAAACTATGGTAATACTAACAGTAATCGATCACAAAATCATGGATAATTTTCCTAAGGGGCGGTGAACAGGCTTACAAAAGCAAGAGCTTACAAAAGCTAAAGTAAACACTACATCAATACTGTAATGTAAGTTAGCAGGCTAGCGGAGGCAAAGCTTTGCCCTTCGTTAACATCATTGCTATCATATAAAGCTTATAATTGGAACTGTTAATAGAAAACACAACTACAAATAATAAGACATATACTTAGTTACAAGTTGGGATCCATAAACAACAGATTGTCCCGATAAAATGGGAATGGCTACGTCTTTCAGGAGAAGCTTTTGTGCGTATAGCCTGCATTGTACTATCTTCTGGAAGCTGTTATCTGTAAAATGTGCTGCGCACAGACATACGTTGAAGTTATAATGTTCAGGAACAGTGTTAAAAACATTCGTCAGCCGTAGGACAAACTTTTTCCGGGGTGTAAAAAACAGACAACAACTCTTCCTCTTCTCTAAAGCAGCCCATCATGGCCTCACCCCCTTTGTTGTGTGTTCCCGGGGGCGGGGTTAATGTAAATTTTTAGGGTTTGTGATGTCACCTACCTGGGACGAAGCTCGCTGTAGTCCCTACCAACCGTTTGTTGTAGTCCTTAAAAAGCGATTTCTGTAAAAGAAAATATCTCCCTCTGCATTGAATTTTGAGCGATTTAAAAAACGTTTTAACTTTTAAAAAAAGTTAAATCATTATCAAGACCCCTTTAAAGGGATCGTTCACCCAAACATTTAAATTCTGTCATCATTTACTCACCCTCATGTCGTTCCAAACCCGTAAGACCTTCGTTCACCTTCAGAACACAAATTAAGAATTTTTTTATGAAATCCGAGAGCTTTCTGACCCTCCATAGACTCCATAGTGCATTTTAATGTCCATTCTCAAAATGGGGGGTGACCCGTTTGGTTGAGCATGTTTTTGAAAAATTATTAAAAACATACTAAAGTTTTTTCATGGCACCAAGTAACATAATTTTGTAAAGTTAGGGCTCTTAAAGTTTAATATGTCAAAAAAATATGCTTACCTTGCAAAATTTCACCAAAAACAGGTCACATGGCAGGAGTGATTTTTTTGTTTCTGAAATCCATGTTTGAGGAAGTGTTGTGACAAGTGCTGTTGATTGACACTGTGACATCTAGAGGATTTTTTTTTGGCATAACATACCTCAACCTGATGGTAAAGATGGCTCAATCAGCTTGAGTTAAGTTAGGTACTCCTCTCAATAAAATATAGTGACTCAAAATGTGCTCAACCATTTGGTCGAGCAAGCAGACAAAGGGTTAAAGCCTTGTCTGTGAAATCAGGGGTATAAGTATTATCACTAATCAGAGACAGTTAATTTGAATATGTTTTTTAATGTTTTTATATAAATTGAGAAAATCTTTGCACACTGTTACTTTTACTCAACTTATGTTGGCCTAATACTTTCTGTATCCACATCCAGACTCCTCGAGAAACGTCAGCAGAATGGCGAGACGATCGAGCTGTCAGCAGAAGGTCGCCCGGAGCTGGTGGAGGAGAAGGAGCTTCCCGTCGTGGACTGCACGTGTTTTGGGTTACCTCGCCGTTACATCATCGCCATCCTGTCAGGCCTGGGCTTCTGCATCTCATTCGGCATCCGCTGTAACCTGGGTGTAGCCATCGTCAGCATGGTCAACGACCACACGATTTACTCCGGAAAGAAACCTGTCATAGTGGTCCGTATCAGTGCTGGAATTCAACTTAACAAATAAAGAGCATCCACTCGAGTATAAGAAAATTTACACGAAGAGTGGACAGAAGTTAGACATTATTTGAAATCCGAATGACGAAATCTTGGGCATTTTAGAGGTTTATTCATTGTTCATATTTTAGGCATTTTATGTTGTTGTTTTATTTAGCATACAAATAAGATGCATTTAGCATGGATAAATACAACACAGATTTATACGAAATTATAAGAAAAACAACAAATATGACCCTGGACCACAAAACCAGTCATAAGTTGCACGGGTATATTTGTGGCAATAGCCAATAATACATTGTATGGGTCAAAATTATCGATTTTTATTTTATGCCAAAAATCATTAGGATATTAAGTAAAGATCATGTTCCATGAAGATATTTTTGTACATTTCCTACCGTAAATATATATTAAAAATATTTTTGTGAGTGAATGCAGCAGCCGATTTTCTCAATGTTTAGATTTTTTTGCATCCTCAGTTTCCAGATTTCTAAATGGTTGTATCTCGGCCAAACATTGTCCTATCCTAACAAACCATACATCAATGGAAAGCTGATTTATCAATGGAAAGCTTATTAATTTAAAAAAAAATTACCCTTGTGACTGGTTTTGTGGTCCAGGGTCACAAATAGCCTAGCTAGTTTGATAATGCGATGAAAGATTTCTAGCTTTTAGAGTGGAAAGTATAATGTCAATATCTAAATACATTCATACATAAATAAATGCAAATCAATTGGGCCCCCTCACATCCCAGTTTACCATCATTAGCTAGTTAGTTTTGCATCTTAACCCAGTTTGCATTGTAAGAGAGGATTGAATTTGCTTAATTCCCTGTAGTATTTCATCAGATAGTGCAGGGATTCACCCAGCAAAGCAATTCAAGCAATTTACCCCCACACAGGGATTTGTTTCAGAAACTGCACAGAGAAAAAGGATTTGTAGAAAATGAAGGCCCGGTTTCACAGACAAGGCTTAGATTAAGCCAGGATTAGGCCTTAGTTCAATTAGGGCATTTAAGTAGCTTTTATAAACTTACCGTAGAAAAAAAACAAAAAAACATTATTGGTGTGCATCTTGAGACAAAACAATGACACTGACATATTTTAAAGGAGCCGTATGTAAGATTGTGGCCAAAACTGGTACTGCAATCACTTTCAGATTACTGTAGAGCGGTGTATCCCCTCCCCCTCCCCCCTGACTCAAGGTTGCCAGATAGGCTGCAGGATCCAGCACGAACGTTTGTAGCTGCAGCTGTGTTAACTAGAGCAGAGCTGGCAACCCGGATGCCGAAACACTACTGACTTCGTGATTGGTAGATAGGTGGAGGGTGGCGCTTCAGGCCAAAACACAACATGACAACATCAACATCAGTTGAGGGCTGCAACTTCACTTTTTAAATGACAATATCCTGGCCGCACTACTGTTGTCAGTGATATAAGTATTTGAAATGAACATGATTTCTTAATGTCTAGTGACATATCAGGGCCATTTTATGATTAACTGAAATACATTTCTTACATACGGTTCCTTTACGATATGCCAGTGCAAGTTGCTCTCAGTTAAACCGTCTCAAACTTTTTAATCTGGGACTAGGCTTAAACCTTGTCTGTGAAATAATAATAATAAATTATTTTATGATATATATTTTTTACTATTATTATTATAATAAAATATTTTTCTTTTATTATATTAGGCTACTTTATCTTTTACTTTTAGTGATTGATTTTACTTTATTACTTATTTCTCTCCTTTCTCACATTCCCTACATAATTTTGTTTTTGCAAATGTAACACAGAAAAAGAGATGTTTCAGGTTATGCGATGCCTTAAAGAATGATGTGTAATCATTTTCTAATATACAAGCAGTGCACTTTGACTGCAATATTCTCAGCTTTTTGCAGAGAATGCTGTCGAATGAACGTTGGATGAGAGGAGTTTGACTTTCTCTTTTTCCTCCCAGGCTGCTCAGTTCACATGGGACCCAGAGACAGTTGGGATGATTCACGGCTCATTCTTCTGGGGTTACATTGTCACGCAAATCCCCGGAGGATTCATCTGTCAAAAGTTTGCTGCTAACCGGTAATGTGATCAGCGAATTGACATGTTTTTCTCAAGCGGTCTGGAGTTTTATGAATGAAAATTGTGCTATTTTGGTGGGAGGAGTCAGATTGTCACAATTGGCTTTGAGGGGTTTGAGTCAAAAGTCCACTTACACAATTGTGAGTTGTCTCTTACATTGACTGTTGTGACAACTTTTCCCATATATATTGGCAAAAGACCAGTTTGTGTTAATTGAAATTCGAAAATGATTTTTTTTTTTGACCCTGGTGGAAATTATTAAAAGCTATTTTGTAGTAAAGATTTTAACTTATGGTATATACAGAGATTGACTTAAAAAAAATGACTTAAAAAAATGACAAATGACTGGTCCACTGAGATTTTAGCATGATATTTTATTGTGTTGCATGTGTGTTTGGTCTCAGGGTGTTTGGCTTCGCCATTGTGGCCACGTCGACACTGAATATGCTGATCCCATCAGCAGCTAGAGTTCACTACGGGTGTGTTATCATGGTCAGGATCTGCCAGGGCCTTGTGGAGGTATGCCATCTGTGTGCATGCGTGGATTTGTGTGAATCTGATGTAGTCTGTAATATTAGTGTATTATTTATCTAAAAGCACTGCATCATGCTAAGGAAGGTTTTCCTTAGCATGATGCAATGCTATACATACATATTGGCTGCGTCCGAAAACCAAAAAAAGCTGCCATTGGAGGATGCATTTTTAAGGTAGGAAGGCATCAAGACACGTCCGACTCCAATGTTAGCATCACTCCCTATCTCCTGAGATACCTTCATCTGAATGATTTTTAAAGGCAGCATAGATGGATCCTTCGTTGCCTTTGATAACCCACAATCCTGTGCATTCCATTCATGGTCAGTTGAGCTAGAAAAAGAAAGATGGCATCTGAAAGTTGCGGTTGGTGGTCAGTTTGTGTGTAAATGTACGTTTTTGAAGAGTGTTTTCAACTTCTGATGTCACCTCTAGTGAGAAATGACTATTGTAGTAATTAAATATTTGTTTGGTTCTCACCAATGTACTCTCTATTTTGCTGTAGATCATTAAACTGATACCTCAGAAGTCTATACTGAAATCAGTTTCATGAGTTCACACTTACATAGCCTACAATTAGAGGGAGTAAAGTTTAATGCGTAGGCCTATTTGGTGTGCTGTCCGGGGGGAGGGCTCCGAGCTCGGGGTTCGGACCGGACCCAGAGAACTCCCCCCGTATGTAAATGGTTAGGGCTAGAAGTGTGGAGAAGGGGTGGTGGAGGGATGCTGCTAAACTGTCAACGAACTGAGGTGAGACTGCTGAATATATATACACCTCTTATCGTTGACTGCTGAGTGCTCTCCACTCGTGTTAATTATCTGAACGTGCTCCTCCCGAAATTTGTTAATAAAAACATCATTTCGTGAGGTGCCTTCATGCGCAAAGCTGCCTGCAGAGTCATTGACTATAAGGCGGCGAGGCAACAAGTCAGCCGCCTAACGCCTGTTTCAAGTTTTCGGATGCAGCCATTAATTCATCTTATTTCTCTACTGAAAGGGCGTGTCATATCCCGCATGTCACGGGATCTGGGCCAAATGGGCTCCGCCCCTTGAAAGAAGTCGATTGGCAACAACAGCGTTCTGTGGTGAGATGTCAGTCATTTGAATCCATGCAATATATCTTCCGATATTATCAGTAGAATTTAGTTTGTGATTATTTGAACCTTGAATTGAGAACTGTGAAAAGCTGAGATTAATGATAATGTTAATGAATAGTGCTAATAAGAAGACGCATAAGAACTGTATGTTGATGTCTGTATGTTCTAGGTTCATATGCTGGTGCTGTTGTTGCAATGCCTTTGGCTGGAGTCTTGGTCCAGTACACTGGGTGGTCCTCAGTGTTTTATGTGTACGGTAAGTAGCATACACATGTCATTTTAATTATATATAATACTATTTAATATACAATTTTTGTTTATTTAATAAACCAAGTGTAAAATAAGACTTTCTTAACGTGTTGCGGTGTTGAGTGATAACTAAATCACTCACAAACACATAACTAGTCCAAACAAACACATACACACAAATCATTCATGGGAAATGGAAAAGTGAAAATGACTGAATGAAACCAAAGGGAAACGGGAAGAAATTTCAGTTTAATAACCATCAGTTTTCTTAGTTCAAGCACTTTGGTTACACACAAGTGGTCTACAGCTTATACTAAACCTCTGTTTAGTTAGTTAAAAATACTTGCACTGCCTTAGCTGTTGAACAAGCTTCCGCATAATCTCAGGAGAAAGTCTTGATAGCTTTTAATGGTTCGACGGTGAAGAAGTTGCAATTCTTCCCGGGTTGAGAGAAGGATGTCGAAACTTCAGGGATGTTAGTCTGACTGTTACTGTTGGGAGAGTCCTCTCTCCAGGCCGGGGAGGTTACACATGGCTTGAGCCGGGACAGTGGCCTTTAACTTCTGTGGACGTCACTCCTCCAGGGGGTCAGTGAGCCAATGGTAACTTAAACTTTCGGAGGGAAAGTTTACGACCCTTTGTCTTCGAGCATGGTATGTTGCATATGCAACTGGATTGGTGTTGATGCAGAAACTATTAAAGATTCTTATAAAACTAATATGTTGCATTGGTATCAACCTTAAATTACCTAAACCAACCTAAAATTAACTAGTGGTTCAGGTTCTATCATAAAGCACGCATAAAACAGTATACAATACAAAAGACACTACAGGACTGTAATAATCATACACACAATGTCCTGGAGATATGCATGTTCATACATACAGAAGGTTTTCAATGAATGAATGGGGAAGAGTCCTTCTTTATGGGCATTATGGAGTTTTAATAGGGAAATGGAGTGAGAGTTAACTTTCAACATTTCTTTTGGTCGTAAACCACTCTTATCTCGCTGGCGTGCCTTTGCTGCCATGGTAACCAGGGGCCTGTTCTATCCTTTTGGTTGGTTTTCACAGACACCTTGGCACCTTGTTTTGTGGTTAGGCGAGGGGGCTAATAATTGTGTGTCTGATTGGTCCAGATGCTACATATATCACAATATTACTGTTTGTACTTTATTTTCGATCAAACAAATACAGCCTTGGTGAGCATAATGACTTTTAGAAACTTTTTTCAAAAACACACTGACCCCGAACCTTTGAACAGTAGTGCGTATATATATCATTTTCATTGTATATAATAATTCTTATTGCACGTTTCTCTTCATCTCACAGGAAGTTTTGGGATATTCTGGTATCTCTTCTGGATTTTAGTGTCCTATGAGAGTCCAGCTGCTCACCCAACCATCACACCAGAGGAGAGGAAGTACATTGAGGATGCCATCGGGGAAAGCGCCGGCCTGGTCAACCCCCTGCAGGTACAAACACGGACATTATTTTTCTCTCTTAATCACTCGTCCACCCCTCCCCTTCCCTTCATACACAGACACTCTAAATCCGCTCTCATTTCTCATCTCTGACTGCTGCGTGCTGCTCTTTTCTGGATATGTTCGACCTCTGGTTTTTCACATACCCTGCAGAAATTTAAGACTCCCTGGCGGCACTTCTTTACCTCCATGCCAGTGTATGCCATCATCGTGGCTAACTTCTGCAGAAGCTGGACCTTCTACCTGCTCCTCATCAGCCAGCCTGCTTACTTCGAGGAGGTGTTCGGCTTTGAAATCAGCAAGGTGAAACACACACACTCAAATTAATGAATCAACTGACAGGTTGCAACCACAAAATAAATCAGATCTGTTCTGAAGGCTTGCGGAAAACAGGAAAAAATAATGCCAAATATAATCAATAAATACATAAGAAAACAACCTAGACTACACTAAATAAAGGTTGACATGGTTTTTGCCAACCATGCGTTTTTACTGTTGAGAAATTTAGAAGCCAAAACTGTAGAATGGTTGAATTGCCATGTTGATAATTTAGCGTAATGTTGGACCCATGCAGGTAATATTAATGGATTTCAATGTTTGATTGGTAACACTATTTTGATGGTCCCTCAACAGATATTCTACAAACTATAAGTAACTTTGCAACTACAGAACGTCAACTTGCAGTCATTAGAGTATTAGTAGACTGCCTGCTTAATATCTGCTAACACTTCACTTTGATGGTCCCTCAACAACTTTGCAAGTAAATGTCAACTTATTCTACTAACCCTAACAGTCTACTAATACTCTAAGTTGACATTAAGTTGCAAAGTTACTTATAGTGAGTAGAATATCTAAAGTGGACTATTGAAACAGAGTAACTGTTTGGTTTTGGTAGACAGTAAAAAGTTTAAGTAAAAAATTATAAAAACACTGCTCAAGAACAGGGGAAATTTAAGTACACACAGATACAATGCAGTGTGACGCATCTGGATTAAAATGTTTTGTTCCTTCTGTGGCTCAGGTGGGGATGGTGTCTGCACTTCCTCATTTAGTGATGACCATTATTGTGCCAATCGGAGGACAGCTGGCCGACTACCTGCGAACACATAATTTAATGACCACAACAAATGTCCGTAAACTCATGAACTGTGGAGGTAAGATATAGTCAAAATGATAAAGACAATAACAAATTAAATTTCACTCAAACATTAAATTGTTTACTCAACTTCATGTTGTCCCAAACCTGCAGGTTTTTTTTAGCAGTATTATAGGGCCGCATAACAGCATGACATGACCCTGAATAAATACCCATGGGTAATATGGGTATTTTTTGGTAAACTTCCCCTTTATAAAGGGACAAAAATATATACAAAGTAGGTTTGCTATACAAAGTAGATACTGTTTGTGTGTGAGTTGCCTATTTTGCTCTGTCTGGTCCAGCAATGGCAGCTGGGCCAATAATCACTGAGGCATCAATGCATGACACACTCACTCTCTCACAATCATCTGCATACACAACTGTCACGAACTGCTCCGAGACAAGAAGGTTGAGGATCCAAATGCAGTATTTATTGAACAGGGTAATCCAAAGACGTAATCCAAAGTACAGGCAAGGTCAAACGCAGGCAGTCCATTCAAACACAACAAAGCAGGGAACACGGGCAAAAGAGTAATCCGCGGAACAGGCAAATGGAAGCACCATGAAACAGAACGCTCAGAATTGCAGTGCAACACTAAACAAGACTTCACAGA